>NC_044917.1:22762425-22781345 GCF_003576645.1 Ipomoea triloba
TATATATATATATATATATATATATATATATATATATATATATATATATATATATATATATATATATATATATATATATATATGAAAAATTGACTTAAGTTTATAACATTTCCTTAATTACTACAAATGCATGCAATTGAGGATATCTTCCACAATTTATAATGGCTAAGATTTCATAAGATAATTTTAATATGGCTGTAAAGTATCAAGGGGATCACATAACCTCTTTCTTTTTCTTTTTTTTTTTAAAAAAAAACAATGCACACAAGGTATATTGTGTGCATTCTTGCTTAGTGAATTGTACACAATTCAGTCTGTGTGCATTTGTGTTGTAACTTTTTTGATTAACAAGAAATGGGAGCTATTATGATATTCCGTTATCTGTTCGTAATGTGTTGGATGAGAGGTTTTGGGCTTTTCATGTAAATTAAGGGTTGTTATATAGTGCGGAGCTGTTATAGATTTCTGATTGGGGATAGGGATGATGAGATTTGGATGGGTTGGAGTAGGTTATGGCGTTCCCTCCAAAAGTTAAGTATTTTTTGGGCGTGTGTGTCATCTTTATCTTCCTACCCTTGATAGATTGAGATCGAGAGAAGAGGGTGAGATATCATGTGTGTGCTATGTCGTAGGGAACCGGAGTCTGCATTTCATATCTTTAATTTGTTGGCTGTGAGATGGATAAGAGGTGTCTAATGTTGAGGTAGTAACGGAAGGTTTCGAAAATTTGGAGCAGTGGATAGTGGAAAACTTGGGGGATGACTTATGCAGGCTAGCTTATTATTATTTGTTGGAGTTTATGGAATGGCCGTAATGCTGTGGTATGGGAGAGCTGAGGCCAATTGTTATGTCATGGATCTGGGTCCACCGGTTCATATTTACAATTTTAGAACTCTATATTCATAATTACATTATTTTATATTCACAATTTTAGAACTGTTCACAATCAATTTCATAAATTTATATTCAAAATTTCATAATTCTATATTACACTATTTTTGAATCTATATAACAAAATTGTGAATATAGAATTCAAAAATTATGAATATTCAGTAATTGAATTTTGTTTATTAAGATTTAAAATTATAAACATAAAATTCTAAAATTGTAAATATAGAATTTTAAAATTGTGAACATAAAGTTGGGTGTCATAGCATAATTTGTCGGCTGGGTCACTGAGGCACACATCCATGCTGAGGGTATTTGTAGGGGAGGGATTGAGATGGTGCATGCATGGAGGGAACTGAGGCTGCTGGTGTTGACGGCAGTCCTTTACGAGGCGGGGAAGTGAGTGTTCAACGGTTGATGGGGTGCGTGGGTGTTGAGATGGATGTGCAATTGGTGGAGCCTGCTATTCGGGGGAGGTGGGAGTTGATGCTTTTGGGAGGGTGCATGGTGGACGATTTAAAATAACTTGCAGTTAGTCTTATTAGTTTGAAATTCTTATTTATTAAACGGTTGTGGTTAGTGACATGTTACTGGGCTTAGTTTTTTTTTGTCTAATGTTTTGTCTTGTGGTAGTTTTGTGCAAAAGAAATAGTGTATTTTTTTCAGTTTTTTTTTTTAATTTATGAATAATACATATTTTATTCTCTCTAAATGTTTGTACAATTTTAAACAGTGTTTTAGTTTTTTCATTCATACAAGTTAGTTTAAATTTTATTATACACATGCTTTTGATACACATATTTAACAGTATGCCTGGTTCATTTTATTGATTACTTTAATGTCTACGGCCCCAGGACAATGAAAAAACAAAACTAAAGCAAACAAAAAAAGATTAAACAAGAGCCAGATGAAAAAAATTGAAAACCAGGCTGGAAAAAGGGGAGGAGAGGGGGTAAAAAACAAGTTGGGAAAGAGGGTGAAAACTAAGTCAAGAAAAAAGGCAAAAAAAAAAAATTAGTCAAAGACCCTAATTACAACTGAGTGTGCAATGTTATAAAACTTTGTTCAGAATCAGAAGTGAATTAACAAATCACATCCCAAGTGGATGTAAGTATTTTGTGTTTGTAATTGGTATCCTCCAATATCTCAAGTTATAATTTGATTTTCTCTCAAATCTTTAAATATAACCATTTATATTCATTCAATTGATTAGTTCTCATTGCAAATGAACACATTTATAATGAAAGTTGTATTTAATAACATTGAAATATTATGAGGAACTAACACATACATGCATGAATAATATGTAACATTTCCATTTAAGGAAAATTAAATGGTGCAAATAATGATGGCTTTCAATAGCCATTATGTGGTGCCATGTAACAAAAACTGTTACATATGACCTATATTGATGGTTCTATAGGTATAAAAGTGATAGATCCCCCACTGCTCAGGTTACAGACTACACTACATACACCATCTATTTCAAACCTGAGAACAAGTAGGAGACACTCTCTGCAGAAATTCACTAACAATCAAAGGCATCAACAAAGGCAATTTTAAAGGAAATAACTATGGCTGGAAGTAGAGCTGTCAATGCGGGCTGGCGGGCCCCGCCCCGCCAAAGCCCGCCTTTGTGGCGGGGCGGGCTAAAAAGCCCGCCTAAAAACGGGCCTAAGTTTGGGCAGCCCGCCCCGCCCCCCCCTTAGGCCCGCGGGGGCCCGCCAAAGCCCGCTTTTTTTTTTTTTTTTTTAAAAAAGCTATGTGTCTAAAATCTTAAGTCTAATTCTATATACTCTAATATATTACTTAATTGTTACCTTGTTATAACATATTTGCATATATAGTTGTAAAAAGTTCACAAATCAATGAAGTCATTAAAAATAAGTAAATATCATAAATTAGTCCATGCTATATAAGTTCATAAACCATTAAACCAAACATTCAAAGTTCAAACTCCAAAGACAACTAATTAACTACATAAATTCAAGCCATTACATCATTCAAACATCCCAACATTCTCATCTTCTTCTACCTCTTCATATTCATCAACAAGATTTACAACATTTGAATCTTCACAAGACAAATTTGATGTTGAATAACTTGAATTTGAACTTTCTTCAGTATCTACATAAATATTCAACACAAAAGATAAATAAGAATTAAATTACAAATTTACAGTACACCAAAATATCAACTAACTAAAATATAATCCAATATTTTATTATTTTGTAAACAAACATAATAACTTAGTAACTTACCAATAGCATAACCATGCAACCAATTTCTTGTGCAAATAAGAGCTTGCACTTTTTCAGGCAAAGTACAACTCCTGTACTTGGTGAGCACACGAGCACCAATAGAGAATGCCGACTCCGATGCAACAGTAGTAATTGGGATAGCCAAAACATCTCGTGCCATCAATGCAAGTGCAGGATATCTATGCATACGTTCTTTCCAATAATCCAAGATGTTCAAATCCTCATAGTATGCATATTCAAGTTTTGGCTCCTCCAAATAAATTTCCAATTCTGACTTTCCAATAGTCTTAACAGTTCGACTATCATACTTTTTAATTGCCTACATTAGTTAGAAATTAAAATTTATAACATTAAACATGTTATCACAATCACAAATTCAAATATACAAAATAAACAAAATATATATAAATTGAAGAGTTAGAACTTAGAATACTTACTTCAAATGCTCTTTTATCCTTAGTTTTACCTAAACTTTCACTTTGCATACTTGAAGATGTGACTTGAGGTTGGGAAGGACGTGGAGTAATAATATTCGCATAAGCACTAAAAAGCTTGTTCAACTTTGTCTTCAAAAGTGAAACCATATCTTGAACTTTAATTGGATCACTCTCAACCTCCTCATATAAATGCTCCAATGATACAAGCTTTATCCTTGGGTCAAAAATAGCTCCAAATGCAAGCACTAGACTATATTCACTCCAATACTTATCAAATTTGTCAAACATCTTTCTACACATTCCACTTATCAAGACATCTTCATTATGCAAATTTTCTTTCAACATACTTTCAATCTTCCAAACTTGCATAAAATATAGATTTGAGGTAGGATAGGAAGAACCGGAAATCAAATTTGTCACCTCATAAAATGGCTCAAGAAACTCACATATTTTCTCACCTCTTTTCCATTCTTCATTTGAAGGGCAAAATTTATAATGTCTATCGTTCAATTGAAGAGAAGCAAATGCCCTTTTATACTTAATAGCACTTTCCAACATTAAATACGTAGAGTTCCACCTAGTAACCACGTCCAATCTCAAACCAATACTAGTATCAATGTTACCAACTGCATTTATACATTCTTCAAACTTCTTCATCCTACCCTCAGAACCTTTCACATATTTGACAGAGTCTCTAATTTTATGCAAAGCTGAAGTAACCACTTTCAACCCCTCTTGAACAATGAGATTTAATATATGGGCTGAACAACGAATGTGGAAAAACTCTCCATCACATAACAAACTATCATGCAAAGCTAATTGCTCCTTTAAAATGTCTTGCATAGTATCATTACAAGATGCATTATCTAATGTCAAAGAGAACACCTTTCTTTCAATTCCCCATTCTTTCAAAAATCCATATATTTTTGCAGCTAATTCAACTCCTGTGTGTGGTGGGGGCATCTTAGCAAAGCAAAGTATCTTACTATTCAATTTCCAATTCTCATCAACAAAGTGCCCAGTTAAGCAAATATATCCTTCACTAGTGCATGCAGTCCATACATCAGAAGTTAAACAAATTCTATTTTTGATATTTGCTAACACTTGTTTAAGTTTCTCTTTTTCTTGATAGTAGAGTTTGGTAATGTCAGACACAAGTGTGTTTCTAGAGATACATGGCACATCAGGATTCAAATACTTCTGCCATTTTCTAATACCATCATACTCAACAAATGAAAATGGTAAATCATGTTTGATGACTGCAGAAGCTAACAACTCCCTAGCAACATTTAGATCTACTTTCCTAGATGCAAGTTTGCCTCCATTATTAACAAACATTTGCCTAAGGTCATGATACTTCAACATTCTACATATCTCTCTATGTCTCCTTAATGTAGAAGTTCCATATTCTTTTCCCCCAGATTTAAATTCTTTTAAACAACCATTACATTTTGCCCTTTGAATACCATCTTCACCAAGTCCAATCTTTGTAAAAAAATTCCACACATCAGAGGTAAGTTCTTTAGATCTACCTTTCTTTGTAGTAGTACTATCCAATCCTGGCATTCCATCAACAGCATCATTGTCAATGGTATTAGTAGTTTGGTTCACAGCAGTTTGGTTCAAAGAGACAGAATCCATCACGATTCACGAATAATACACGGATAATCTAACAGTAGAGTTTAACTCGCTGTCAAACATACTATATAATCTAATAATCAAAATATATAAACACAAATACACAATGTCTAGTCAAACATACTGTAATATTTATAGATTTCTAGTCACAATCACAATATATATAAACAAATTGTAAAATGTAAATCTTAAAATCTTACACACACTGTAAATCTTAAAATTCGTAATACATTATACATATTAGTAATGTATTAAATTAGTAATATATAATAAACACATTGAAACACTGTCATTCTCATAATGTAATATATAATTTTATAAACATTAAACTAACACAGTGTCATAAATCATAATGTAATATATAAACAGAAAAAGAGAAAATAAATAACATGTTAATCAATGATCCTAGATGTAGCCACGTAAGAGTGTAGGACGCCTGAATTGCGAGTTACCGGACGGAGCTCACGGAGGTGGTCACTTGAATTGCGAGTTGCGACTGCAATAGCCGATAGCGGGAGAATGGGAGATGCGAGATTGGCAGATTGGGTTTTCCGTTTGCGTGAATGAGTGAATCGAAGATTCGACAATTCGATGAATGAGATTGAGAAAGAGAATGCGGATTTCGACTACAGAGAAACGGCAAGGGGCCTAGGGTTGTGCTACGCTGCTGTCTTAGACTCTCTGCGAATTAAAACTAAAAAAAAATAACAATAATCCTAATTCAATTCAAACTAAAAATAACGAAATATAATTCTAATTGAATTAAAAAAAAAAAACTGGCGGGCTGGCGGGCCCGCCTAGGCCCACCGCCGCCTAGCCCGCGGGCTAGGCGGTGGCGGGCTAAAAAGCCCGCCCTAAAATGGGCTCCTAAAATGTGAGCCCGCCCCGCCCTTTTGGCGGGACGGGGCGGGCTAGCCCGGCGGGTTAAGCCCGTATTGACAGTCTGAGCTGGAAGTTAGTCTAATTTGGTTAAATTCTTACATTTGGTATCACAGCCAGTTAATCTCTGCCTAGTTGGTGATATTGCATGATTAATATTTTTAAGAATATAATATGCAATAAGATTTTTCTTGAATATCTATATGTCATGTAAGCAATCATGACTTATATCATATGATTGAAAATAGATGTTTGAATGCATATAAATGTATAATTTCGTGGGTATATGAACTGTGATTTTTTTGCACTCTTTGCAATTGAGAAATATATACAAACACTTTGTATCTTCTGCATATATTTGTAAATATGCTGTTTTTTCGAATTAAAAAAAAATTGGTTTCTCTTGGGAGGTTCTGGCCGGTGACCGTTCGGGTCGCCGATGCGCCTCTCTTTCCGGCGAACTTTACCGCCGTTGGGCGGTGAAGATTTGGCGAAATCATAAAAAAAAAAACTGATCGATACGTCGGAGGCGCGCTGTTTTCCTCCGTGCCCGGCGAAGAGGATAGGCGGCGGCGGGGACGCTAGTTCCCGGCGACGCCGTTGCTTCCCTTTCTCCTTCAAGCTATGCCGGTGACGGAAGCTGGAGGCGTCAAGGCGATGAGGCGGAGGCGAGGCTGGGCTTCCCGGCTGCTGTGTCGTCGCCGCTGCTCCTTCCTGCGAAAGGCGAGGATCGGATGCGGTAAGCGATCGACGGCGGCGCTGGGTGGGGAGCGGTGGCTCTCCGGTTGTTCTCGCGTCTGGGTGTCGGCATCCGATCGTCTCTCGGGTGCTTTCCCCGAGAGGGGCCAATTTTAACCTTGGATCCCACATTCTCGTGCATGGGGATTGGATACTAGAAAGGGTAAAGTGACATTCGGGAGTCCATCTTTCCCTTGTGTGAAATTTCAAGTTCTTTTCACTGTTTTTGTTTTCAGGCATACCGGGAGTCCATATTTGTTTTTCCCTTGTGTGAAATTCCTGGAGTCCATCTTTTCTTTGAGTTGTTTTGTTTTTTTGGGACTTTGACTTTGAATTTTTTTTTTTTTTTGACTTTGAGTTTTTAATTATTAATTAGATATGATTATGGACAGATTTTTTTTGCTGTGCATTATTGAAATGAATCGAGAACCATGAAAATAATGATTAGACATGATTTTGAATATATTTATAATTATTAGACATGATTAATTATTAATTATTGATTAGACATGATTAATTATTAATCAATATTGATTTTGAATATATTTATAATTATTGATAGATGATTAATAATTTAGTAACTTATTTAAAAAGATAAAAAATTATTAAATAATAATAATGATAAACATAAATTGATGAAAACTTCATCCGGTGTTATTTAAATGGTTAAGTTCACCATATAGATTGTCACGAATGTAATATTTAACCGACCACGGATAAATATTTTCAACATGACAGTTACTAATAACCAACATTTGTATAACATTGTCTGCTACATTGAATAAGATCACATCATCTGTTCGTGCTATTTGAAAATGCGACGTAATTTCTTCCCACTGTTCAGTGAACCATACCGGTTGAAAGTTGATTTCAATTTTTCTATGTCCTACTATAATTTTAAGAGGCTCACTGAACACGTCTGCGATACTAAGGAATCGAGATAATCTCGTAGGCTACAAATGTGAAAAAAACAAATTAGTGAAATAAAGATAATGTTGAAAGAAGTATAAGGTACAATGTATAATGTTACTTACTGCGGATCGTGTAGACAATTTAACATAGAGAGAATGCCATGCATTTATTTGATTAAATGAAAAAGATGGTGGTAGAGTGGACCTTGCGTTGACCCGTATTCGGTCTAGCTTAGCACAAAATGAAAAAGATGAGTTAATATTTGTAGTAAAAATATATAATTTGTATATGATAATTTATTACGTGATGATACCGCTCTCACAAAGACGGAAAGTTAAGTATTGGCCCTGACGATTGCGCTCCCTTTTTTTATTGCCGTTGGCGGAGTAGAGAAATGTTTCAAAAGTAAAAAAGCCAATATGTCTAAATACAACAACATCTCCAAGATTTAAACCATGATCTGTCATGAAATCAGAAGCTCTGGTAGTGAAGCACATGTTTTCAAGGGATACTTCTATTCCGTATGTGGGGGCATGAAGCAAAATCGCGCTTGTTGTTAAATGTTGCATTAAATGTCGATGCATGCAATTTGGAATTTTCTACATCGCAATTATAAAAAAGTGTATAAGAAATAATATCCATAAATATTTGCTAAAATTAAAGCAATTAATGTAACAAATACATAGATATAATTACCATTGTTATTTGTGATGTGATTATAATTGAAAACCATGTAATAGTGCATATAGTAACATCAGGCAAATGTCTTTGGGCACAAGCTTTAAAAAAATAAAAACCATATGAGGATAAATGTAGTTACAAAAGAAAATAAATGCAAAATGTGGAAAACTATAAGGATAGCTTACGTGATTGGTAATTAATAGCTTGTAAACGAATTAGAATATCTTGAGCATATCGTTCAGCATCCTCGTATTCTTCAAACAACATAGCTTCTGGCACTGTTGTACCTAACATTTTCAAATAATTTATCCAAGACGGAGCTGGAGAACATACATATTGATGTTCTATTGTATGTCTTACAGTTGCAAACAATATTTTTCTTCCGACTATGGTTATTGCAAAATAACGGTGTGTTTGATAACCTTGATTATCAAGAATGAAGTCTTTCTTAAAACTTACAAAAATTGTCATTGTAATGTCTAAATATGAAGAACACTTGGTATGAATTTGTTGAAGGTAGAATAGTGCAAGTAAATGAAGTTTGCGAATAAATGAAAGATATGAAGGAAATAATGAAGTTCGTAGTTTTTATAGTGAGATTTGGAGTATTTTTACAACAAAAATAACACATGTGGGTCAATCTTTATTTAAGTCTTTCACGGAAAGTCTGACTCTTAGTCAGACTTTGTGAAGGACTTAATTTTTTTTTTTGTTAGAGGGTAAGATGGACTACATCAGTCCATCTTACTCTTTGCTTTATTTTATTTAAGTCCATGTCAGTGAAGGACTTAAGTCCGTGTCAGTGAAGGACTTAATTTTTTTTTTTTGTTAAAGGTAAGATGGACTACATTAGTCCATCTTACTCTCTCTTACTCAGACTTATGGCTTAAGATGGATTCGCAGCATATGGCCAATCTGGGCATGACGATTATTACGCCCCATTAAGTGCGGTGTATGATCCTACACAGCCCGGGTCGTCATCGCAAGTAGGTCAGGGTCTATTCCATGTTCAAGACCCGAGACCGTACTTCGATTCAAATCCTCTTCAACACCCCATCCACGACTACCTATTTGGATCCTCATCCGTGCAAAATGGCGTTGAAAGCATACAGTTTCAACGGTCGCAGCCAAATGTTCAAGAAGAGCAAGAACGACAGCAGCCAAGGAGGCCTACAAGACAACGCCACCCACCGTTTTGTGGAACCGGATCCCGACACCAAAGGTAAAACATTTTATATGAATTGTCTATGCTTTTATATTGTGCAATTAACTAATGCTAATTTTTATTTAGGCACGGATGAAGTCAACAGCCGATGGTGATTGTCTATTATGTACTGTATGATAGTTGCTAACGAATTACGGAGTATTAAATTTGACTACGAGACCACATTCTGGAACTTCAAATCAAACGTGCAATTGTGTTGTGCTAATTTCTGAATTAATTAATGCGCTTTATTATTAAGTTTACATAGTTTGTTATTGTTATTGGATCATGTGAGTTTGGACTTTACAATTCCTATCACATTGCATAGGATTTAGACCACAAGTTAATAACGTTGTCGGATGCACGCACATAATATTGGAAATAAATAAGGTTTTTCGACGTGTACATGAAAACTATTTTTAGAAATGTTAACAACGTGACGCGGTGATTTGCAAAAAAAAAAAAAAAAAAAAAACGGACTCATCATCTCTTATAATATGTGAACAAGCAAAAAAATCTAAATTATAAAAAACAAAGCCGTGATTTTTTGGGTAGATAATTGTATTAATAAAAACAGATAATTGTATTAATAAAAACAAAGCAAAAACAAAGCCGTGTTATTATTCTTTGGGCAACTGAAAGATGGACTCAAGGAGTCCACTTTACCTTGTTCATTATCCAAAATCCATGCAACACTTTTTTGGGATCCAAGGTCATTATTATGCTCTGTCGAGGTTATGTCTCTCACTTGTCAGCTTCATTTGCGTTGAACAGGGCCGTCATTAGCTAGGTTTTTTTTTTTTCAGTTTTGTTATTTGATCTTGAATCTAATAAAGGAATGGTTGGGCCGGGTCTAGTGTTTGGGCCTAGGTTTTAATTTGATTATTCTTAGTTAATCTGGGCCTGTGTTTTTTTTTTTATTAATTCTTTGGTTATTAAATTATTTTGGGCCTTTAATCTATTGTTTATGAATCCTGATTTATTATATGTATTTATTATATGTGCAATATATATTTGTTCTATTTATTGGGCCTATTATTTGTTAATATAATTTTTATTCCAATTGTAATTTGGTAAAGTTTTGAAAATTATATAGTTTAAAGAAATTTTCATTCAAAATTGCAAATTGAATTTAAATTCTATTATTTAAATATATTCATATTTGTTAAATTGCTATAATATAATGTTTGTGCAATTTGTTGTTTAATATATATGAAGTTAATATTATTGTAATATGAGTTTTATGTTCAATTAGCATAATATTGAATTTTTTAATTATGTGATTTATATTATGCCTTAGAAAAGCATATTTAGGAATTAGTGAAATTCCTTAGGATATTGGACTTTAGCATATTACATAGTACATACGGTTTAGTACAACTGTAGTAGTGCCTGAAGGTTAGAACATTAAGTTCAAAAGTTCACATATCCTGAAAGCCTTTTTCCAAACTGTGAACCTTAACACCTTCAAAACAATTATGCTATAATGTGAAATTGCATGACCCGGGGAAAGTTTCTTGGGAAGAAAACTTGAAAAATGACCAATCTGCTGCAAGTTCCCTTGAAATCCTACTCTGTCTAAGGAGTTGGTTTATAATGGGACTTAACCCAACCAACTTTCCTGGGAGTATACTTGGGAATTGCATTTCATGTTAATTGCATAATTTGTTTTGCTTTTTCAAAATCTATGTTGATGCGATAGTACAATTTTAGTTTATTAAAGAGTAGCCACAACATCCTTAATTTAATTAATATTGTCTATCAAGTTTTTCTAAATCGCATAAAGTTTAGGCATAAATTGTGATTAATTATACTTAATATAATGAAATTTAGCCCACATGCAATTTTGTTATATTTGTATGATTGATCAGGTTAAAATACCAAACTATGACCATAATTTAGCCCACAGGAAATTATGTGTCGGCATATAGTTTTTGGTAGTTTTTTAACATTGAGAATAGAAATTCAACCTTGTACCCATCTCACTTCTATTCTAATTTTCCAAGGTCCATTATGCATAAAAATTTAGCCCACAGGTAATTTTTATGGTATTCGGATCTAGGATATGCATCATTTACATTGGTAATGTATGCAATTCAGTTCTATCTATGCCTCAAAATTCTAATCCAAACATTTACCTTTACAGCATCTCAATCCGATACTCACACAGATTTGAACATCGAAGTTCCAGAACTTAATAAGGGCAACAACTATAAAATGTGGAAGGAAACTATTCTTCTTAATCTAGGGTGGAAAGACTTGGACTACGCTATTCACAATGAGAACCCGCCAGTTCCCACTAAAGAAAGTACCCAAGATGAGGTTGCGCTATATGAGCGATGGGATAGATCCAATCAGCTCAGCATAATGTACATCAAGGCAAAAATATCTAATGGAATTCGGGGTTTCGTTAGTGAAAAGCGTAAGGATGTCCGAGCATTACTCAAGGCTATTGACGACTAGTTCGTCACTTCAGAAAAGGCTTTGGCAAGCACCCTCATCATGATATTCTCCTCTCTTCGTCTCACTTCCGTCAAAGGTGTGCGTGAGCACATCATGGAATTGCATGACATTGTAGCTCAACTTAAGACTCTTGGGGTAGATATGTCGGATGACTTTCTCGTTTATTATGTTTTGTACACCCTACCATCATCATACGGACCTTTTAAAATCTCTTACAACACACATAAGGAAAAATGATCTATAAATGATTTAATGACCATGTGTGTTCAAGAAGAAGGCAGATTCCACCTCAAGCTGACATAAAGAAGGTGCATAAGTGTTTCTTCTGTAAAAAGAAGGGACACATGAAGAAAGATTGCATCAAGTACAAGAAGTGGGTCGAGAAGAAAGGTAATCTATCCTCATTCGTTTGTTATGAATCTAATATGTCTGAAGTTAACGCTAATACTTGGTGGATTGATTTTGGTTCAACAATCCACATTGCAAACTCTTTACAGGGAATGCAAGATCTGAGGAAGCCGGTGGGAAATGAACGGACCATCTTATCAGGAAACAAGATAGGGTCACAAGTGGAAGCTATTGGAACATGCAAACTTGTTTTAAGTAGTGGTTTTGTTATGTTTTTGAGAAAGACATTTTATGTACTAAGTTTCTCTCGAAACTTGGTTTCAGTATCGAGACTTGTACCAATGGGGTTTTCCTTTACTTTCCAAGACAAAAGTTTTAACATTTTTAATAATTCATCTTGTGTTGGATATGGTACATTGTCTGATGGTCTTTATCGTTTACATTTACAAAACAATGCCACTTATAGTTCATTGCATGTTCATTTCGGTTCCAAAAGATCAAGTATTAGTGAGAACTCCTCTATGTTATGGCATCGGAGATTAGGTCATATCTTCCTTGAACGTATAAAGAGATTAGTAAATGATGGGGTACTTAGTACTCTTGATTATACTGATTTCGAGACTTGTATAGACTGCATAAAGGGAAAGCAGACAAACAAGTCTAAGAAAGGTGCCAAAAGGAGTTAAAGCATATTGGAAATCATACACACTGACATTTGCTGTCCAGGTATGGATATGCCAGGTCAGAAGTATTTCATCACCTTCATTGATGATTACTCGAGATTTACTTATGTGTATTTGATTCATAATAAAAATGAAGCATTAGATGCCTTCAAGTCTTTTAAGGCTGAAGTTGAGAACCAATGTGGGAAACAAATACATATAGTATGATCCGACAGAGGTGGTGAATACTATGGTAGGTACACTGAAAATGGACAAACACCTGGTCCATTTGCTAAGTTTCTTCAAGAACATGGGATTGTTGCCCAGTATACCATGCCTGGTTCTCAGGACCAAAATGGTGTTGCTGAAAGAAGAAACCGAACGCTTATTGACATGGTGCGGAGTATGCTTAGCAACTCCAAACTTCCTAAGTTCTTGTGGGCCGAAGCGCTTAAGACGACAACGTATATATTAAACCGCGTTCCAACCAAGGCTGTCTCAAAGACACCATTTGAGTTATTTAAAGGTTGGAAACCGAGTTTGCAACATATGCGTGTTCGGGGATGCCCGTCTGAGGTAAGGATATATTACTCACAAGAAAAGAAGTTGGACCCAAGGACTATTAGTGGTTTCTTTATTGGATACGCACAGTCCTCCAAAGGGTATAGATTTTATTGTCCATCTCATTCGACTATAATTGTGGAATCAAGAAATGCTAAGTTTCTTGAAAATGACATGATTAGTGGGAGGGATAGATTCAATGATTTGATTTCTAATCATGATCATATTGAATCATGTCCTTCTACGTCATCATATAGGTTGATAATAGATTCAAGCACCCTTCAAGATCAAACGGGTATTGAACAACATATTGAAGAAATTACACGAGATGCTGAAATTATCTCAACCGATCAACCAATTCAGGAAATTCCTGAAGCGGTAGTTGAACCACTAACTTCTCAAGGAGATGTAGTTCAACTTTGAGGCGATCTGTTCGAGATAAAAGTTTGTAAAGAGTCTGATGTTGGAGTTGAAAATGATCTAGAAACGTTTTCACAAGCCATAAATTGTAAAGAATTTGATTTATGGTTTGAAGCCATGAAGGAATAAATGAATTCTATGCGGAGCAATAGGGTTTGGGACCTTGTTGAGTTGCTTAATGGAGCCAAGGCTATTGGCTGTAAATGGGTCTATAAGACTAAAAAGGACTCATTAGGCAACAACAAGCGATACAAGGCTAGACTCGTTACTAAAGGATTCAATCAAAAAGAAGGTATTGATTACACAGAGCCCTTTTCTCCTGTATCAAAGAAAGATTCACTTCGCATAATCTTGGCTTTGGTTGCACATTTCAATCTTGAATTGCAACAAATGGATGTGAAAACGGCATTCCTTAATGGTGATCTAGAAGAGGTGGTTTATATGAAACAACCTGAAGGATTCTCTTCTAGTGAAGGCAATCATTTGGTTTGCAAGCTCAAAAAGTCCATTTATGGTTTAAAACAAGCTTCCCGCCAATGGTATATCAAGTTTGACGGAGTCATTTCATCATATGGTTTTGTTGAAAGTATCCTAGATCATTATATATACCAGAAGAAAAGTGGGAGTAAAATTTATTTTCTTGTTTTATATGTGGATGATATTTTGCTTGCATCAAATGATAAGGGAATGCTGCACGAGGTTAAACAATTCATTTCTAAAAACTTTGATATGAAAGATATGGGTGAGGCATCTTATGTCATTGGCATAAAGATCCATAGGGATAGATCCCGGGGCATTCTGGGACTATCGCTGGAAACCTATATCAACAAAGTCTTAGAAAGATTTCGGATGAAGGATTGTTCACCTAGTCCAGCTCCTATCGTGAGAGGTGATAAATTCAGTTTGGACCAGTGTCCAAAGAATGATTTTGAAAGAGAATCCATGAAGAATATTCCCTATGCTTCGGTTGTCGGTTGTCTCGGGTATGTTCAAGTCTGTACTAGGCCGGACATCGCCTTTGCTGTTGGAATGTTGGGACGATATCAAAGTGATCCGGGTTTAGACCACTAGAGAGCTGCAAAGAAGGTTTTGAGGTATCTTAAAGGTACTAAGGATTATAAGATGAACACTTTGGACATTGTTGGGTACTCTGACGTGGACTTTTCCGATTGCGTTGATTCTCGGAAATCAACTTTGGGAAACATTTTCCTTATGGCCGGTGGAGCTATTTCATGGAGAAGTGTTAAACAAACTCTTGTTACCACTTCAACCATGGAAGCCGAGTTCCTTTCTTGTTTTGAGGCTACATCTCAAGGTGTATGGCTTAAGAATTTCATTTCAAGGCTTAGAATTATGGATTCTATTTCTAAGCCGTTAAAGGTTTATTGTGATAGCTCAACTGCGGTCTTCCTGGCTAAGAACAATAAGAGTGGGAGTCGAAGCAAGAATATCGTCACCAAGTACTTAGCCATTAGGGAGTGTGTTAAAGATAAAAAAGTAGTCATTGAGCACATAAGCATTGTAAACACAAAAAATTCGAAATTGTATATATTCACAAAATCGGGTTACAGTGTGTGTAATTCAAGTTGCAGGTACAAAATCTCTGTATAGTCCTCTGATTCTTCACTGACGTGTTCTACTGAAGTGCCTCCGGGTTTCAAGTGGCGTAGCCTCCGGGATTCAAACAGCGTAGCCTCCGGGATTCAACTGACGTAACTTCCGGGATTCAAACGGCGTAGCTTTCCGGGATTTAAGTGGCGTGGCCTTCCGGGATTTCAAGGGCGTGATCTTCAACAAGAACCGTCAAAATACTTCAAGTCTTTAACTGCTTCAGAATGCCTTCAATGCCTTCAAAAGCTCTCAAGTCTTCAATCTTCAAGGTGTGTCTTTTGAATGTGAAATGAGGGGCTCTATTTATAGTGGAGTGTGCAACCAACTTCCCTCAACAAACTCCCTAATTAATTAATTAAATAATTAATTAATTAATTAAGGGAATGAACATTTTCATAATTCAAATTCAAATTAATTATAATTATAAAATTCAAATATAATAAAATTATATTTAAATTATAATTATAATTATTATTAAATTCAAATATGAATCGGGCTTGGCCCATTAATTCAATTACCCAACATCAATTTAATTGGGCTAATTAAATTAATTTAATCATCATGACCCAATTAATTAAATTGGTCCAATAATCAATCTCAAAATGAGCCCAATAATAATTTAATCGGTCCATTTTTCGAGCTCAAATTTTTGGTGTCTACAAATTGCCTCCTCGAGACTTGCCGGGACATGCTGCTTGATGCGCTTGGAGCGAAAAAGTCTTGAAACAAAATTTGACACAACCTTAAGCCAATGGATCAAAATGATAGATCAAGCTTCAATTGACCCATTAATTTTAATAAGTATATGCTTGGAAGAAAAAAAAAATTTGTACTCAGGCCCAAATAAAATTGGCTCAGGGCCCAATATGCAAATCCAATGACAAACACTGCTGATCCAACGCTCCAACGTACCAAGAATAAAAAATCCCTTAGAATTAAATACAAATCAGTAGAGTTTGAACCAATCCAAGGTGATAATATTAAAATATAGAATTATCTCTAAGCAATTGTGCTTCCCTCCTGATTACCAGTTCAGCATTCACAAACCCAGTTCATATCAAACTCAAATTCTTCACTCCATGTTGGACTCAAACTCTCCCAATTCACCTATAAATAGAGCCATGACGCATCATTTTTCATCAGCATTGAACAAGAAAATTGAGAAGACCAATTCGGAAGATTGAGAACAGCAATTCACAGAAGATTGAGAACAGCAACTCACATAATTTCTGATCAGGTACGTTCTTAAACAACTTCCTTTCATCTTCCCTACATACTCTTTCATTCGCAGGAGTCAACATTCAAGAACAACAAGAAATCAATCAAGATATTGAATAGCAAGAAATCAATCAAGATACTGCCGAAATTTTTTCCTTCTCCATTGTCAAACTGCTACAATGAAGAGCAACGGGAAGTCTACCGGGTAGAACAACCACCGGAGCGCGGTATCATTGATGCCGCCCGAGAGTGGGTTTCTATTCGGAGTAGACGGATTTCCGTTGTCGGCGGAATTCTCATCAGACTGCTCAATTGTCGATGCCGCTGCGCTCGCTGGGTCTGCCCGGAGCCATTTGCCATTGACGCCATCGGAGTTTGTCGACGTAAATCGTTACTGCCTACCGGATTGTACTCTCCGTCGACGTTGGTTTGCATCGCAGAGATTCTCCATGCTGTCATCGCCAATCGCGGCTGGACTGCTTGAAGGTCGCTGCTACGTCCACTGGAGTTTCTCACCAGAACCTATTTTTTTTCCGCCGTTGAAGTCGCCGAAGCTCCCTGTCGTTGACACCGAGCGTTGTTCACACCATCGTAGTCCTACCTGGAGATTTCTTCCAATTTGACACACTGGGATCAGAATAACGAAGTGCTTTGTTTGGAGAGATTAATACCACTGGAACACACTATGGCCAGCCTTATGGGAAATGATGAAAGATCATTTATTTCATGGGTCCCACCCGCCATAGCCTACATACCACCACTTTTATTATTTTTCTTTTATCACCTTCACTCTCTCACTTTTAATACACATACATATATTTGATATTTAGCATATATGACATACTGCCATATGTTTTCTTTTCCTTTTTTGTTTTTTTTTTTCCGTTTGTTTTTTTTTTTCCTGTTTCTTTTCGTTTTTTTTTTTTTTGAGTTTCTTTCTTCCGTTTTTTTTTTTGCTTTTGATCTTTTGTGTTTTGCTTTCTTAATTTCCATAACTCTAACAACAAAGTTAATTATTACTATTATATTATACCTTAGATCATAATAATAATAATAATAATAATAATAATAATAACTTTGTTAATAATGATGAAAATAATAATGATAACCTTAATCCTTATCATCATTATTTTTTTTGCAGTAATTTTTCTCAATTTTGGCATAATCTTAACGCGGCTCAAAGATGGTGCAATTTCAAGACCAATGGTTCGAAGGACAAAGGAAATTGGTGATATCAAGCACCAAGAGCGACCACAAAGTCACATTGGCCGTCAATCAACCCCTTGCATCCCCTTCACCGCCAAAGCTCACGGTGTCATATCACGAACGCAACTGGACCCCTGAGTACGACATTCCACCGTCCAAAGTGTGGACTTTGCAACCGGGATTGAAGCACAAACCTTCCACGGACATCCTTCCCACGCTAGGGAATCGCATAATTGACGATGAGGTCAAGTGGGGTAACGACATCGATTTTAGAGGCGAATTCATTTACACTCCAGGATACTGGGAATGGGCTGAAGATGTACTTAACCTCTTCAGAAAACCTCTAAGGGGAGGCATGATATATGATGCCGTGTTCGCGTCATTATTCACATATGACCGCAACGTTGATATTATCCAAGCTTTTTGCAAAGCGTGGTGCCCACGAACCAACACATTAATTACGTCCTCTGGCGAGATGTCCATATCGCTGCGAGATTTGTACATGCTTGGAGGGTTGCCACTGCTTGGGGATATCTACGATGAGCGCATCCCAAACGCCCTGGACTTGAACAAGGGTTCATACACATGCTGTGCGTACTTATTCGAGGCGTTTTTCCATTTGACTCGACAAGAAAATCACACCACTTTTATTCAAGCATCCCGATGGATCGACTTCTGGTGCAGGAAAACCCGAAGATATCCAGCTCCTCCACCTCGAAAAGAGAATAAGAAATCTCGACCAAAGGCTACTCACAACCCAAGCGGGATCCTTGAAACTGCTCCTAGATGGTCG
>NC_044917.1:22784159-22889615 GCF_003576645.1 Ipomoea triloba
GTGAGTAAAGCACCCTTCGTCGAACTAAACATCCCCCCAAATCTTGAACAGGAAGTCTACTTAGCAGCATTTCTAGCGTGTTGGCTCTGTACGTTCGCACTACCGGGTGACCCAACGGCAACCATTCGCCCTGAGACTTTTAATATGGCGTGCAAAATGGCGAGAGGGATTAAGGTATGCCTCGCACCTCCAGTCCTTGCCAGCATCTACTATGGGTTAAACTCGATTTCAGAGTCTTTCTCTCCTGGTCAAATCGGCACCCCCTTCCCCATCCATTATGTATATGGATAGCTAGCAGCTTACTTCAATACTCACTTCAAGACCCCTAACCTCATGCTGTTTTCTCCAAAGATGGTCACTTCTTCCGGAGAAGGCGGTGCTAAGTACTACGACAGAATTGATGCTCGTAAGAGGATTTTTAAGGGCGAACACGCGTCTTGGCTTTGCATGTCTCGTCAAAATAGTAGAGACTTCTTTTTCTGTGATGACAAGAGAGGGGGTAAAGATAATTTTGAATATTTCATATGTTTGCGCCCTGGTTTTCTTGTTTTACGCCAAGGACGCCAATGTAAGGCTGAGCCTTATGTACCCCATCGCTTCAGTCGTCAGTTTGGATTCTACCAAGCATCTGCCCCCGGTTTGTTACTGACGGATGACCGCGACGTCACACTTGCTAAGGGATTTCAACTCCATCGCCAGTATGAGCACTTCCACTCTATGTCTAGGGCAACATTTCCCATGATCCCGGCTATTCCAAAGAAACATGTCTCAGACACCTACAAAGCCTGGTTGGTTGACGTGCATGCAAATCTCCTTGAGAATCGCGTCACAGACATAGTCATTAATGGTGATCCAAACGTAACCCTTAGAGAGGGAATAACTCAAGAACAAAGGGATCAACTGGATACTTTGAGAAAAGGCAAAGCACCAGTACAGGATGCCTCCCACGATCAAGTACCAGAACATACAACCCAAAAGAGGAGGGAGGAGCAAGTGAGGCACCGAAGCTCGGACGAGGATGTTGATAGCGATCGCAATTTTAAACGAAATAGAAGACCGTCGAACGAGGTTAGGAAACTTTCCTAAATTTTTCCCTTTCACCATGATTCAAAATCTTAGTCTTATTGATATATGCATTCCTTTTATAGGGTTCTGCTGGGTTACATGTCAGCAATGACGCCCGGTCGTCGAATCAACATTCTTCTATAGGCGAGGCGGAACATAGCGACAGTTCTGAATCCCTTAATCAAGTGGCAGCATCTCAGCAATCACCGTTGCCCTCAAACCCACCTCACAAAAGAGCACGACCGGAACCGTCTCATGTCTCTATTCTTCCTATTGCAGATTCCTTCATGTCAAAGTATATGGCCATGATCGCAGGCGTTTGGAATGATATCTGCAAGAACCTAAAGGAAACTCCAACTGAAAGTGTTTCTTCTTTCAAAGGAAGTGTTGAGAGACAAATCCAACTTATGAAACATAACGCGGTGGACATGTCATCATTAGAGAACAGGGTGGATGTTTTCTTTAAGAAGGCTGAGTATTATGATAAGATACGGTCCCAGCACTCAGAAGCGATGCCAGTTGAAACTCAAGTTGCGGAGTTATGTTCGGCGCGAAGTGCTCTTAAGGATGCTCAACAAAAGCTCTCTGAAACTCAAATCCTTCTATCGGAGAAGCAAAAGATCCTTGAGGATTCTAACGGACGAGTGACCCTCCTAGAAGAAGCTATAAAGGAAGCAAAGAAAACCATAACGGAGGCTGAGAGAACCATAAAGGATTCAAGGGAGGAGTTGACCAGGATCCATGACGAAAGGCCAAAGCTCCAAGAACTTGTGACTGAGGCTNATCTCGAACAGGAAGTCTACTTAGCAGCATTTCTAGCGTGTTGGCTTTGTACGTTCGCACTACCGGGTGACCCAACGGCAACCATTCGCCCTGAGACTTTTAATATGGCGTGCAAAATGGCGAGAGGGATTAAGGTATGCCTCGCACCTCCAGTCCTTGCCAGCATCTACTATGGGTTAAACTCGATTTCAGAGTCTTTCTCTCCTGGTCAAATCGGCACCCCCTTCCCCATCCATTATGTATATGGATAGCTAGCAGCTTACTTCAATACTCACTTCAAGACCCCTAACCTCATGCTGTTTTCTCCAAAGATGGTCACTTCTTCCGGAGAAGGCGGTGCTAAGTACTACGACAGAATTGATGCTCGTAAGAGGATTTTTAAGGGCGAACACGCGTCTTGGCTTTGCATGTCTCGTCAAAATAGTAGAGACTTCTTTTTCTGTGATGACAAGAGAGGGGGTAAAGATAATTTTGAATATTTCATATGTTTGCGCCCTGGTTTTCTTGTTTTACGCCAAGGACGCCAATGTAAGGCTGAGCCTTATGTACCCCATCGCTTCAGTCGTCAGTTTGGATTCTACCAAGCATCTGCCCCCGGTTTGTTACTGACGGATGACCGCGACGTCACACTTGCTAAGGGATTTCAACTCCATCGCCAGTATGAGCACTTCCACTCTATGTCTAGGGCAACATTTCCCATGATCCCGGCTATTCCAAAGAAACATGTCTCAGACACCTACAAAGCCTGGTTGGTTGACGTGCATGCAAATCTCCTTGAGAATCGCGTCACAGACATAGTCATTAATGGTGATCCAAACGTAACCCTTAGAGAGGGAATAACTCAAGAACAAAGGGATCAACTGGATACTTTGAGAAAAGGCAAAGCACCAGTACAGGATGCCTCCCACGATCAAGTACCAGAACATACAACCCAAAAGAGGAGGGAGGAGCAAGTGAGGCACCGAAGCTCGGACGAGGATGTTGATAGCGATCGCAATTTTAAACGAAATAGAAGACCGTCGAACGAGGTTAGGAAACTTTCCTAAATTTTTCCCTTTCACCATGATTCAAAATCTTAGTCTTATTGATATATGCATTCCTTTTATAGGGTTCTGCTGGGTTACATGTCAGCAATGACGCCCGGTCGTCGAATCAACATTCTTCTATAGGCGAGGCGGAACATAGCGACAGTTCTGAATCCCTTAATCAAGTGGCAGCATCTCAGCAATCACCGTTGCCCTCAAACCCACCTCACAAAAGAGCACGACCGGAACCGTCTCATGTCTCTATTCTTCCTATTGCAGATTCCTTCATGTCAAAGTATATGGCCATGATCGCAGGCGTTTGGAATGATATCTGCAAGAACCTAAAGGAAACTCCAACTGAAAGTGTTTCTTCTTTCAAAGGAAGTGTTGAGAGACAAATCCAACTTATGAAACATAACGCGGTGGACATGTCATCATTAGAGAACAGGGTGGATGTTTTCTTTAAGAAGGCTGAGTATTATGATAAGATACGGTCCCAGCACTCAGAAGCGATGCCAGTTGAAACTCAAGTTGCGGAGTTATGTTCGGCGCGAAGTGCTCTTAAGGATGCTCAACAAAAGCTCTCTGAAACTCAAATCCTTCTATCGGAGAAGCAAAAGATCCTTGAGGATTCTAACGGACGAGTGACCCTCCTAGAAGAAGCTATAAAGGAAGCAAAGAAAACCATAACGGAGGCTGAGAGAACCATAAAGGATTCAAGGGAGGAGTTGACCAGGATCCATGACGAAAGGCCAAAGCTCCAAGAACTTGTGACTGAGGCTCAAGGACAGCGTGACACATCACAAGAGGTTGTGACTTCTGCCGAAGAAACAGTGAAACGCATTCAGGAGACTCCCATGTTGACAAGTGAAGACGAAGATAAGCTTTCCTTAGCGGAGAAAGATCTAGAAGCAGACAAAGCAGATTTGATGAATTTTCGAATAGTGTAGACCTTTGATATTTAGATATCGTACTCTTTTAGTTTATGCTTTTTTTCATTTCGACTTTGTATGAGTTCTTTTCTTTTGAAACGAGACTTCGACATGAGTTAAGTTCAATATACTTTCTTTTCTATTCACAAGCTCGAATAAACCTCAAATGAGTCACTTCGAAATCAACTAACGAAAGAATCTACTTTAAATCATAACATACAATGAAATGACTAAACTTCAATGAATCTAAGTTGTTTCGAACGGTCTTGACATAAAAGGATTTATTTTAATTATGACTGAACTTAAAAGAGAAAGTGTTTCTAAGCTGCCTACGTACTCCTGTGAAGGAGATCAAGTCAAACGTAGTTCAAATGATTATTTTTTTTATAAGTAAAGCCGTTCACAGTTTTAACTCATGCGGGCCAGGAGCGTTTATGACTTGTGTTGACACCCTAAGTTTAAGGGTAGTAGAGCTTTAGGAATCTTCCATTGATTGGACCAACCTTCAAACCATCTTCACTAACCAACTTGTAAGCCCCGCCGGTGTATACTTCTTGAACCACATAGGGGCCATCCCATTTTGGAGTGAACTTGTGGCCGGTTTTTCGTGTCACAATGATTGGTCTTCGAACAGCTAGTACTTTGTCACCAATTTGAAAGGAACGGGTCCTCACCCTTCTATTAAAGGCTCTTGACATACGAGCTTGATAGCATTCCAAGCTCTGTTGAGCTTGCAGCCATTTTTCATCCAAGGCTTCTAGCTCAGCTAAGCGTAACTTGGCATTTTCCTCATCAGTGAGATCCTCTTGTATGGCCAACCTTAAAGAAGGTATTTGGCGCTCTAGAGGCAAGACTGCTTCCACACCATACACCAGAGAATATGGAGTGCTCTGAGTAGGTGTGCGGTATGTGGTTCTATATGCCCATAACGCTTCTTCCATTCTGTCATACCAATCACGTTTCGATTTTGAGACCACTTTTTTCAATAGATTGCATAGGGTCTTGTTAAAAGCTTCCGCAAGTCCATTCGCAGCTGCGTAATATGCTTATGAGTTCCGCTGCTGAAAGTCGAACAGCTTGCAAATCTTGTCCATCAATTTATTGTCAAAGGGTTTCCCATTATCAGTCAAGATATATCGTGGGATGCCGAACCGATAGATGATATGAACACGGAGGAAGTCTGCCACATTTTCCTTCTTTACTTCTTTTAATGCCACGGCTTCTGCCCACTTTGAAAAGTAGTCGGTGGCGGCCAATATGTATGTATGCCCTGCAGATGACTTGGGCGTAATTGGGCCAACCACATCAAGTCCCCAAGCATCAAACGGCCAAGATGCGACTGTTGGGTGTAGAGGTTCTGGTGGTTGATGGATAAAGTTTGCATGAACTTGACAAGCTTGGCACCTTCGAGCATAATCTATGCAATCCTTTACCATTGTAGGTCAATAATAACCCATTCGTTTAATGTGGAAATGCAACTTAGGGCCGGACTGATGTGCACCACAAACCCCAGAATGAGCTTCTTGCATGGCTTGTAATGCCTCTTCTTCTCCTAGACATCGGAGCCAGACTCCATCAAATGAACGACGATACAACATCTCATTATAGTGGATGAAACGAGGAGCTCGGCGCTTTATATCCACCCTCTTGCGAGGATCTTCTGGTAACTTCCCATCAGTGAAGTAGTCAATCAACGACTGCCTCCAGTCATCTTGGCCAATGTCGTAAACGGAAGCAGTAGGGAGTTCAACAGTTTCATCGACTGAGCCATCTTTGTTGAAGATAGGTGGAACTACCCACTTTTGACATACTTGTACTCGAGTTGTAGGATGAGCAATAGTTGAAGCCAATGCGGCTAAGGCGTCAGCTTGCTTGTTCTCTTTCCTTGGTACATGTTCAATCGTGACGTCCCCCAACCATTGTATGAGTATCTTTGCATAGTTGTTGTACGGGATTAACTCTACTTTCCTCACTTCGTACAGATCCATCACTTGGTTGACGACCAACTTTGAATCTCCATAGATGTTAATTCTCAGCTGCTTCATGTCAACTGCTATCTCTAGTCCCAGTATCAATGCTTGATACTCAGCAACATTGTTTGAACACGGCTCTGTCAAGGTGAATGAATATGGCAACACTTCACCTTCCGGGGTGATGAACACAACTCCAGCTCCTACCCCTCCTCTATGCGCAGCTCCATCAAAATACATCTTCCATGGGGGTAGGACTTCAATGATAAGCACATCCTCATCAGGTAGGTCATCAGATAACTCCCATTCAGCCGGTATCGGGTGATCTGCTAAGAAATCGGCTAAAGCTTGCCCCTTGACAGACTTTTGTGGCACATAGACGATTTCAAACTGTTGAAACAATAAATACCACCTTGCCAGGCGGTCAGAGAGAACAACCTTCGCCATAACAAACTTTACCGGGTTCGCCTTCGACACAAGTTGAACGATATGAGCTTCAAAGTAGTGCTTAAGCTTTTTAATAGCGAACACGAGTGTCAAACATAGTTTCTCAATTGGAGAGTATTTTAGCTCATTCGGGGTCATCATTCTACTGAGGTAGTAGAGGGCATTCTCTTTCCCGTTGTCATTTTCTTGAGCAAGCAGGGCACCCACAGAGCTTTCTTGGGCAGAGATATAAAGGATCAGTGGGCGACCGTGAATAGGAGCGTTCAACACGGGCGGCTTCATCAAATATGACTTGATACTTTCAAACGCATTCTTGCACGCCTCGTCCCATACGAACGGGGTGCCCTTCTTCATTAGCCGACTGAAGGGTTGACATCTTCCTGCCAGGTTTGATATAAACCTTCGAATGTATGCTAACTTCCCTTGTAAGCTCTTAAGCTCATGAAGGTTTCGTGGTTCGGGCATCTTCATTATAGCGTCGATCTTAGCTTGTTCGATCTCGATGCCCCTATGTCGAACAGTGAACCCAAGAAACTTCCCAGCAGCAACCCCAAAAGCACATTTCAAGGGATTCATCTTAAGTTGAAACTTTCGCAAGCGGTCGAAGACTTTTCTTAAATGTCTCAAGTGATCTGTGCGAAGTTTTGACTTCACAACCAAGTCATCGACGTAGCATTCCACCATTTTGTGAAGCATGTCATCAAATATTCTCTGCATAGCCCTTTGGTATGTAGCACCTACATTTTTCAAACCAAAGGGCATCACTTTGTAGCAATAGATGCCTTTAGGCGTTCGGAACGCTGTCAACTCCTCATCTTCCAGCGCCATGCGAATCTGATTGTAACCAGAGGAGCCATCCATGAATGACATGATCTCATGCCCAGTTACAGCATCTATCATCAATTCTGTGATGGGAAGTGGAAAGTCATCTTTTGGGCATGCAACATTAAGGTCCCGAAAGTCTACGCATACGCGAATTTGGCCGTTCTTCTTGCGTACGGGCACAATGCTGGATATCCAGGTTGGATATTTCACTTCGCGAATAAATCCGGCCTCTATAAGTTTGTTGACTTCTCCTTCAATTGAGGGAATGAGTTCAGGGCGGAAGCGTCGTTGAGCTTGCTTGACTGGACGACATGTCTTTTTCACGGCCAAACGGTGTACAGCCACCTTTGGGTCTAACCCTGGCATCTCTTTGTAAGTCCATGCAAAGACATCAATGTATTCTTTCAACAGTTCGACATAGATTTTTTCATCTTCATTAGAAAGGAGTGTGCTGATGAAGATAGGCCGAGGATTATCAGGGGTTCCTAGATCAACCTCCTTTAATTCATCTATTGCGGCTCGTACCCCTTCCTCTAACTCGTGGGGTGCCTCTTCTGCGTCTTCTCCCTCAATCGGGATCTCATCACATAGAGTGATGTGGAAAGACGACGCCTCCTCGCCTTGAGGTGGTGCTACATCATCACTTGAGCCAACGCTTTCCTCATTCTCCCCTTTATGTACACGAGTGTGTACAATGGTCCTAGGTTGGACTTTCAGCACTTCTCCGCATGAAACATGAATATCTGTTTCTCGTCTCATACGAGAAGGAATCATGCTTCGAGGCCTTTTAGAAGGTTCCACTTCAACAGGATGACTTGCGTTGTTTTTCACATCTTGGACAACTCCAAGTCGATCATAGATTGACTTTCTTTTGGGGGCTTGAGGGTTTGACCCCAATCTATCAAAGACTGAGCGCTGAGACTCTATCTTCCCCATTCTCTTGAAGACTGACTTCCTTTTGCCATTGGCAGGAGTGAGTTGTGGATCACACTCACCTTCATCTGTAGATATACAATTGCTTGTAGCTCTGTTTATAAAAATTCGCACAGGTTTGGGAGGGACATAGCCTAATCCTTTGCGTGCATGTGGGTCTTGCTGGTTTGACTTGCCTCTACCACCGGCTTCTGGAATGAGCCTACCCAATTTCTGCGGTTCCTTGGGGTCGAAGCCTGCTTTAAACAGGAGTTTATAGGCATTGGGGTCAAAACCATCTGTGCGTTTCTCGGGCAATGTCTGACTTGTTCCCACCCGCACTTGATCTTCCAACGAGTTGACCGGTGTAGCTTTTAATGGTTCAATTCTTGTCAATGGGAAAACAAGTTCCTGGTCACAATGACTTTGGTCTACAACTTGCTTGCCCTTCCATTTCGGATCGGGGGGTATATCATTACCGTTCTTATCAATGTCGTCTTCAACGACTTGTTTCTTTAAGTAAAATTTCACATCTGCAAAGTATGATTCTGCGTCGGTGAATGGGATTTCATCGGCGACGACCTTCTCCATCACACCGCCTTTCTCAAACATTAAGCATTGGTGCCATGATGAAGGAACTACTCCATTTTCATGTATCCAAGGTCGACCCAACAACAGATTGTAGGATGTTCTTGCATCTATCACATAACACAAAGTACTTAAACTCAAAGATCCGATCCTGAGATCGAGTCTAATAATACCCAGGGCTCTTTGCCCGCCTTGATTAAATCCTTGGATCATCAAACGGCTTTGCGAGAGTTCATCAGTTGAAATACCAAGTTCTTTCACAGCTCGGAGTGATAGAATATTCACGGACGATCCTTGATCAATCAAAATTCTTTTAATCTTTTGTTCGCGAGCATAACCTTCAACAAATAGTGGGCGATTGTGAGGTGTTCCACCCAGTAATAGATCTTCATCTTTGAATGTTATCTCGGTGGTGAAAGATGTGGCCTTGTGGACTTGGATCTCGTCGCTTCCTTCGACCACAGGGAATGAACATTCTCCAACTTCAACATGCTTTTCCTTAGTATTCAAGCCAGCCCCAAGAATATTTGTCCCATGTTGATGAAACACCTTTGGCATGTATTGAGCCAGGGTAACTGGTGTTCGCGGCTTGTTGGGATACCCTTTCCTTTTCACGTCAGAAACGGGGTCTCTTGCTGGCTTTTTCTTAATTCATCGCTTCGTCATTCTCTTCAATGGCCTAACAGGCTCAGCATCATTCCTTTGCTTTCTACGGGTAACGAGTACCCAATCCCTCTCGTAGACCGAATCAACCTGCGGCGGCTTTGAGTGTTGCCCCCTAGTATATTTCACAATGAAGGGAAGCAGGCGTTTGCATTGCTTGCCCCCATCATTCTCACCATCCTCCTCGAGTAATGGTGCGAACATCCCACATGAGACTTGGTTAGAGCTTGCAGTCGCATCAGTAAGTTCCATCGCGAGCCAGCGCCATTACTTTATCTTTAAAAACAAAGCATTTTTCGATCGGGTGTCCGAGGAGGCGATGATACTTGCAATATTTGGGGTCATCCACCCTAGCAGCTTCTTCGGGGCGCTTCATCTCGGGCAATTCAATCAACTTGAGTTTTAATAACTCATCAAACATGGGCGAAACGTCAGAGTCCAAGAACGGATACTGTTTCTGCTGCATCTCTTCAATAATTCTAGTTCCCCTTGATGGCCCAAAGAATGACCTAGGCCTAGGCTTCTCAGTCACTTTGGTGAAAACCCGCACTAGTGATGTTTTCACGTTCATAACTTCCTTCTTTTCTTGCTTTGGGAAGGGTTTGCCCCCTTTCTTGACTTCTTGCCTTGCAGGTGCTTTAGAGGAGCTAGGCATACTAGACATACTAAGCCCTCCGTTGTTCTCAATGCTCAACTCCATATCGTGAGCACGGCTGGATAATTCCTCAAATGTCCTGGGATTGATACCTTGCAGGATGTAGTATAGCTCGAAGTGCATGCCTTGGATACACATCTCAATTGCTGAACTTTGTGATATCTTTTCCTTGCAGTTGAGGCACAATTCCCTCCACCTCTCAATGTAAGCGCCTGCGCGTTCATCCTTCCATTGGCGAGCGGTGGTGAGCTCCAAGAAGCTAACAGTTCTTCTTGTGCTATAGAAACGAGTTAAGAACTCACGCTCCATGTCACTCCAGCTG
Organism: Ipomoea triloba; assembly: GCF_003576645.1. Lineage (NCBI taxonomy): Eukaryota > Viridiplantae > Streptophyta > Magnoliopsida > Solanales > Convolvulaceae > Ipomoea > Ipomoea triloba. Next base: position 22,794,347 of record NC_044917.1, read on the forward strand.
TCGATGCAGCCATGCTCCAAGTCAGTGTACCAGTCAAAGGCGGTGCCCTTCAAAGAGCGAACAAACTGCTTGACGAGGAAATCTCCATATGTTCCAGCATCGTTGCAAGTCTCCACAAAGTGGGCGATGTGCTGTCTCGGGTTGCCTTTTCCATCGAACTGTTGAAACTTGGGAGGTTGGTAGCCCAGCGGCATCTTCATTTCTTCAATCCTTTGGGTGTAAGGCTTGGAGTAAGTGTATGAAGGTTGTCCTCCCTCGAGTCTCCCTTTGATTGCTCCCATGATATAGTCATTCAGCTGGTCGACGTGTATCATGCCCCCAGAAACTTGAACACTCCTTTCAGCGGGATGCGGGCGAGAGGTAGTCTCTTCCATGTGCCTGCTTTGATGACGTGGCGACTCGACGTCAATAGCCTCTTCTTGGGTTTGAGGTCGTTTCTCGGAAGCTCGACTTGTTTCGCCGTTCCTTCCGCTTTCAACATTTTCACTCAGATCATTAAGCCTCCTTTCTTGACTGTGAAGAAGCCCGCTTATTCCCTCCAGAGCTTTGGTGATGTTTGCTAGCTGTTCCTCCACCGAAGCTGCGTTTGTTGCCATAGCGGGCATGACTGTGTAGACGTGGGTCCACTCCGAGGCTGGTTTCCACATCGGCGATGGATGAGATATGGGAGATGAGCTTCCGCTGCTAAGGGGCTCGCCTGATGGAGTAGGACTCACAGGGCCCTTGCTACTGGTAATTGTACTTGAGGGAGTAGGGGAAAGACTTTCGCTTCGAGTAGCTTCATTTGAGGGAATAGGATTCTTGCTACCAACGGTCTCTGTTGTTGAAGATGAACCTCTATCATATGTAGCTTTCTTTGAGCCGACGGAGACGCCTCCAAGCCTTCAGACGACGTTGCGAGCAATGTTTCGGGTCTCGGTCAACTCCACCCCTAGGTCCCTCACTCGACTCCGAGTCAGTGCACCTTGCACCTCGCGCCTGTCGGAGCCGGCCACAGAAGATGCCTTAGAGCCGGTAGCTTGAGCGTAAGTCTTTCTTGATGCCATTTGGATTCTTTGTATAGCTTGGAAGTGAAGAGATGAGAGGCAGAGTTGTCCCACTGAGCGTGCCAAAATCTGTAAACACAAAAAATTCGAAATTGTATATATTCACAAAATCGGGTTACAGTGTGTGTAATTCAAGTTGCAGGTACAAAATCTCTGTATAGTCCTCTGATTCTTCACTGACGTGTTCTACTGAAGTGCTTCCGGGTTTCAAGTGGCGTAGCCTCCGGGATTCAAACAGCGTAGCCTCCGGGATTCAACTGACGTAACTTCCGGGATTCAAACGGCATAGCTTTCCGGGATTTAAGTGGCGTGGCCTTCCGGGATTTCAAGGGCGTGATCTTCAACAAGAACCGTCAAAATACTTCAAGTCTTTAACTGCTTCAGAATGCCTTCAATGCCTTCAAAAGCTCTCAAGTCTTCAATCTTCAAGGTGTGTCTTTTGAATGTGAAATGAGGGGCTCTATTTATAGTGGAGTGTGCAACCAACTTCCCTCAACAAACTCCCTAATTAATTAATTAAATAATTAATTAATTAATTAAGGGAATGAACATTTCCATAATCAAGTCCAAGTTCAAAACTCTATCATCTAATTCAAATTCAAATTAATTATAATTATTAAATTCAAATATAATAAAATTATATTTAAATTATAATTATAATTATTATTAAATTCAAATATGAATCGGGCTTGGCCCATTAATTCAATTACCCAACATCAATTTAATTGGGCTAATTAAATTAATTTAATCATCATGACCCAATTAATTAAATTGGTCCAATAATCAATCTCAAAATGAGCCCAATAATAATTTAATCGGTCCATTTTCCGAGCTCAAATTTTTGGTGTCTACAAGCACTGAGTTGATGATTGCTAATCCCCTGACTAAATGCATGCCATCATTCAAGTTTAGGAATTTTGATGAGAAAATGGGACTTACGCCCACTTTGTAAAATTTGTATTACATACAATTATTGTTATATGAAATTCTTAAAGCATTCAGATATTTTCTCGTTATTGTATTGTGCACACATTTTGTTGAGAAAATATATTTGGACCTGGAATAAAAATAAGGTTTATCCATTAAGTTTTGTTTACCACAAAAATGCTTAGAGAACAAGTTATATTATTATTATAGTAGATGTTACTCACATTAAGAGGACGTATCTCTATAGTTCATGTTTCTTTGTTTTCTTTGAGTTTGTACTTGCACCAAGTGGAAGAATGTAACATTTCCATTTAAGGAAAATTAAATGGTGCAAGTAATGATGACTTTCAATAGCCATTATGTGGTACCATGTAACGAAAATCATTACATGACCTATATTGATGGTTCTATAGGTATAAAAGGGATAGGTCACCCACTGCTAAGGTTACAAACTACACTACATACACCATCTATTTTGAACCTGAGAACAAGTGGGGGACACTCTGCAGAAATTCACAGACAATCAAAGGAATCAACAAAGGCAATTCTAAAGGAAACAACTATGGCTGGAGGTTAGTCTAATTTGGTTAAATTCTTACATAATATGCATTAAGAAACATGTCACACACAAAAAAAAAAACCCCTAAGTCTACAAAATCATTTGCATGTTGCTAACTTAAACACCAGAATCACTTACAAGCAACTAATCTAGTTGGCAAAAAGGCAGCAAATATTTGTTGTGATATAAAGGAACGGTATTCATTTTCTCGTGTACAATGATGTTGATTGTTGATTGTTGATTGTTGATTGTTGATAGTTGTAGTATTTGGAGTATTTTGGAAAAAAATAATATTATAAGAAAAAGACCCAAATTAAAACACAGAATTGCAGGGTATTTACTAGAAATTAAAAATGACGATAAATGCATTTATCAAACTAGTATTTTACATGGTCTTTCATAATCAGTGTATGGACCCTAAGACTGTGGTTACTCAAGCTCTACTGTATTATACAATTGGAAGAAGATTCACAAGGCTACTACTGCTTCCTATGTTTCGCATGGCAATTTACGTATGGTGAGGTGGCAGGCTCCTTTGCATGGTTATTGGAAGATAAATGTGGATGTTGCTATGGATTTTTCTCACCACCGTATGGGTTTTGGGTGGGTCCTTCGAGGTGAGGAAGGGGTGGTGTTTGGGGTGGGGTGGAGGTTGGTAGGGGGTATTTTTTCGGTACGAGAAGCGTCGTGTAGGTGGCCCGCCTTGGTAAATAATTACTTTCTACGGTGGTTTTAAAACTCGTCGTGTATGATGCCTATATACGGCGGTTAAAAAACCCGCCGTATAATCATAAACATACACGCCGTATATAACAAATTTACGCATTATATATATACTTTATAAGGCGGTTCTGAATAATGACCGCCCTCTAAAGTGCACTTTATATGGCGGTTTCGAATAATAACTGTCATTGTTAATAAATTCACACATTACATATATACTTTATAAGGCGGTTCTGAATAATAACCGCCGTCTACAATGTACTTTATAAGGCGGTTCCAAATAATAACCGCCATATAAAACGAATACATATATACTTTAAAAGGCAGTTTTGAATAATGACCGCCATCTACAATGTACTTTATAAGGCGGTTCCAAATAATAACCGTTGTATAAAACAAATTTACGCATTCCATATATATTTTATAAGGCGGTTTTGAATAATGACCGTCATCTAAAGTATACTTTATACGGCAGTTTGAGTAATAACCGTCGTCGTAAGTATTTATTAAAAATAAAAATATATGTATATACGACTGTTCCAAGATAGAACCATCGTATATACATGTATATTTACTTTTTAAAAATACTTTATACGACGGTTCCACGAGCAAACCGTCGTATAAATGTATTTTTAAATTTTTATTTTTTATAATTTCACAATTTTTAAATCTACAATATAAAATACAATAATATGCTATATATCAATGTTGCAAAAATCGCGCCTAGGCGCTAGGCGGCAAGGGGCCGCATCGAGGAAGGCCGAAATCGGCGATAGAGGTTGGAGGTTGAGGTTTCAGATCTGTGAGTTAGAGACGCGAGGTTGGCGCGATGGTCGGACGAGCAGTCGCGATGTTAAGGTTTCAGATCTGTGAGGTCGCTGGTTTGTACTGTGTCTGGAGGTCGCCGGTGGGAATGAAGAATTGGACTGACGGTTGCTGGTCTGTATTCTGACTATAAATGACTCTGTACTCTGTAGCGTGCTTTGGCAGCTTTGGTAGTATAAAGCATTTAATGGGAGCCAGGGGTGCTTTCTTGGATTTGGGAGCCTGGAGCTGCTTGGCTGCTTTCTTAATATTTGATATTAAAAAAATAGAGAATTAAATCGGGCGCCTAGCGTCAACATTGCTATATATTAAATTGTATCAAATTAAAATGCTTATAATAATTCAATATTCAGAATAATACACTTAAACATATATATATAATAATAAATATAAAGATTACAAAAACATATAATAAATCCTAACTATCAAATACAATATATTAATAACTAAATAACAATTCACTCTCATCATGTAGATGTAATCCAAAAATCACAAAAACCTTTGCACCATAATGTAGATGTAATCCAAAAATCACAAAAACCTTTGCACCATAAATTTCATGTAATCCAAAAATCACAAAAACCTTTGCACCATAAATTTCTTATATGACAAAAATCACAAAAACCTTTGCACCATAAATTTCTTATATGATCAATTTCTTCTTAACCTTTGCACCATAAATTTCTTATATGATCAATTTCTTCTTCTCCTTTGCACCATAAATTTCTTATATGATCAATTTCTTCTTCTAAATAACTTTGAGTACCGAGGACCTACAAATTTAAAATCAATTTAAAAAGTCAGTATAATAGAAAGAATTGAATCTAATTTTAAAAATATATTGAAGTGATTCTACTTACCTTTTCTAATCCTTCATCTAATTGTATTTGCAAAATTTCAAACATATATTTATCACATAATAACCACACTCAACGGATATTGGTTGTTTCGGGCACTGCAACAAATTTAGAGTATAAAAATAATGCAACAATATAAACTATACTTAACATGCATTCTATATAAATATTAAATGCTTACTTGGCATCGATTGTTTCCATTGCTAGAAAACGCAACATCTCTTCCCTCAAAATAAACAAATCATAATCTTTATCATGAAGATCTCATCACTCAAGCAAAGCGTAACATCCCTCGTCAAACCCTTTACAATGCAGTATAGTTGTTTACACCTAAATAGTCAACTTGTGTGGATCAATACCCTGCATTACGGGAGACTTCTGGGCAATCGACTGTTTATCCATCTATTTTATCAATTGACTAGTTAAGTATAAAATGTTCAACATAAAGTAGACATATAAAAAATATATACAAACACACATACATTTCTCATACCTCATCAGGCACATCAGATGTAGAACACAGTTCCACCAGTTTCTTTGTCCAAGCTGTAAAATGGCTCAATGCTTCACATACTGTCTCTGCTTCTTCATAGTGAATAGGCAGTTATGCTTCTTTATCCATGACTTTGTCAACAAGCACTTTTATTTGGTTATCTAATAATATACGAGAATGAAGTTTGCTTCCCACATTAAAAACTCTCCCAGTGGCCACTATGTGTTTACTAGGTTCATCCAAGTAAAATTGACCATATCCTCCACACTTCAAATATTCAAAGAAAGATTTGAACTATAGTAGTAAACAACAACACAATAAAATTAAAATAAAATAAAATAAACAACAATATTTTACCTCTGGTAGATTAGCAAACGGGGCCGGAGAGCTACCCTTTTCACTCTTTGATTGCGAGGTAGGATCTATGTTGGTATTCGTTTTTCCTGAATTTACCAATGGATGATTTGGAATTCTCATTTGTAATTGCTTGCATGTCTCCACAAGCATTTGAATTTGAAAGTTGCTCTCAGCTAAGGTGTTTCTTAATATCTCATCTATCTCTGTTCTCATCACTTCCTTTTGTTCAATTAATGCATTATTAATCATTTGTTGAACTTTTTCCATTGGTACTAAGTTGCTTTGAGGATTTGGTAAACGACTAAAAAAATTCCTTTATACCAATTCCATGTCCTACATCTCTTACATAACCCAGATGCTCATCTTTTTCCAATGCAGCACACAATATATCTTTTCTTCCGGATTGTGTGAATTCTCCTTGAGAAGATGCATGTTCGAGAGAATCCTATAATATATGAATCACATATTAAACAATTTTTTGTGATTGAAATAACATTTTGAATTTCTAATTAGTAAATATAACAACTTCACCTAAAATTTTTCTCAACAGCCAATCTACTCTCTTTAGTGAGAAAATCTCCAGAATCATTCATTCTAGCTCTTTTCCACAATTCGTGTCTTTCTGGTGGTGGTGGAGTTAAAACTTTTCTAGATAGTTCAGACATTGCAACTTCTTGTTGTTGCTTCAACTTTTGTTTCATTATTTTTTCTTTCAATTTCTGATACCCTGCACGAGATGTACGATGTGGGTGGAAATTTTTTGCACAGCTCTCTTTGCTTTTTACCCTTTTCTCCTACAAAAATCAACAATATTATGAATTTGGTAAAACAAATGGAATATACTTGATTCATTACTACATATACATTAATTTTATTACCAAAAATTCAGGCTCTTTACGCTTTGCAACAAACTTCTCCCATGTATCTTGTTTAATAAAAGTGTACACCTTACATGGGTTATCATCATCAACATCATTATGATCATCATATATATATTGATTTCCAAGTCTTGACTTGAAATCCCTCCAATATTTGTTCGCATCACTCAACAAAGTACTCTTTATTTGAACATTGGCACCCTAAACTTTACATAATCAATCTCCTATATTTCTTCATGACTCCATAGTATGACAATTTTGCTAACACAGGATTTTTATCTTTTGAACTACTAAAATGCATTGAATTAGCCACCAAAGTCACTCCACTATTTTGCACAGTGCTCTTATCATCTTGAGACTTTGTATAGAAAGAAAATCCATTAATGTCATATCTAGTGTAAGATATGACTTGCATCCAAGACCATGAGCCAACCATTGTATAGTTTCAGAAACATTATTATCAGCAACAACTTTAGTTTTAAACCACTCAACAAAAGAACGGTCATGCTCACTTGCAACCCACATGTTATTTCTTCGAGGATTTTGGTCCTTTACTAAGGACATGTGTTCATCCATATAAGGCTCAACTTCACTCATATTATGCAAGATGTACAAATGAGCTTGTTCAACATCTTCACAATTCATAGTCAACACTTTGCCTCTATGAGTACCCTTACCTGTTATTCTCCCAATGTGGCGATACTTGGGGAGACCAATAGCTTCTACACCTGCAAAGTATTCGGTACAAAATTCAACAACCTCTTCAGCTACATAGCTTTCAACAATAGATGCTTCTGGCCTATATCAATTCCTAACATACCCTTTTAAAACTTTCATGTACCGTTCAAATGGATACATCCACCTCAAGTAAGCCAGACCACATTGTGTGATCTCTCTCACCAAGTGTACAAGTAAATGAACCATTACATCAAGAAAAGAAGGTGGGAAGTACATCTCTAATTGACATAATGTAATAATGATTCCATTCTCCAATTCATCTAATGTGTGAATGTCAATAACTTTCCCACAAATTGCGTTGAAGAAGAAACACAGTCTTATAATTGTGCGTCTCAATTTTTTAGGCAACACGGCTCTAATAGCCATCGGTAATAATTGTTGCATTAAGACATGACAGTCATGAGATTTCAACCCCACCAATTTTAAATCTTGGAGGTTCACAAGCCTTTTGATATTTGATGAATACCATTGTGGCAATTTAACACCATGCAAACAATCACAGAAGCTTTTTTTTTTCATTTCTTGACAGAGTATAAGCAGCTGGAGGCAAGTAAGTCTTCTTCTCCATAGGGTGTGGAGTTAATTGGGGTCGTATTCCCATTTCCACCAAGTCTAATCTAGCCTTGAGTCCATCTTTAGTCTTATCCTTTATATCTAGAAGTGTTCCAACAAGACTATCACACACATTTTTTTCAACATGCATAACATCAATATTATGTCTCACATCTAACAACATCCAATATGGAAGATCAAAGAATATTGATCTTTTTCTCCATGGACCCTTTTCAGCTGGATGTATTTCAACATTAGATTTTTTTCGCTTGCCTTTTTGGGATTTAAGCTTTAGAACCTAGCCAAAAATAACATTTAAATTTTTTACTCGTTCATAAGCTTGCATCCCAGTTAGTGCACGTAGAGCATCAGCATATTCTTGTAACCCATTAAAAGCCTTCTTTAATTTGCGATAAGGGTGGAATCTATCAAGAAACCTCCGATGACTCATGTAGACTGTCTTTTTTCCATGAACAAGTTGTTGATAACATGTATCCCCTTCACATATAGGACATGCTTTATGCCCTTTAAGACTATACCCAGACAAATTACCATAAGCTGGAAAGTCATTTATTGTGCAAAAGATCATTGCATGCAACTTAAATGACTCTTTTCGATATGCATCAAATACTACCACACCCTCATCCCACAACTTTTTCAAATCTTCAATCAAAGGTGCCAAAAAGATGTCTATATCATTCCCGGTTGTTTTGGTCCAGAAATCATCAAAGACAAAAGTATATAATTGCGTTTCATACATAGCCAGAGAGGTAGATTATAAATCACCAACATAACAAGCCACGAGCTATGCTTACTACTAAGAATACCGTGTGGATTAATTCCATCGGTACAAAGTCCAAGTCTAAGATTTCTTGCCTCATTGCCAAATTCAGGAAATAAATTATCAATTGTTTTTCATTGAAGAGAATTTGCTAGATGTCGAATCTTCCCATCAGAAATTTTTTGATTTGCATGCTACGTTAGGTTTTTCGCATCACCTGGATTTGCAAACAGACGTTTCAATCTTGGAACTATTGGAAGATACCACATCACTTTAACTGGGGGCCCATTCAAGATCACTTCACCATCAACATCATTCCTTTATTTGTAACGAGATGCCCCACATATTGGACACGCATGGGACGCTTTGTATTCGTTTCTAAACAATACGCAATCGTTACGGCAAGCATGTATTTTTTTATACCCCATACCCATGGAGCACAAATTTTGGCCTCATATGTACTTTTCGGAAGTTCATTACCTTCCGGAAACATATCTGTTAAAATCTAGCTCTAGTAAGGCCGTAAAACCCTTATCGCTCCACCCATTCCCAACTTTTAAGTTGAATAGTTTTAAAACAGCTAATAACCTTGTATATTTACTACACCCCGGCCACAAAGGTTTCTCAGCATCACTTGATAAGCTATTCAACTCTTCTGATAGATTAATGAACTCCTCTCCGACATCACGAATCATATCTTCTAATCGATCCTCTTTGTCCTCATCTTCATATCCTTCGGTCTCAACATATGTGCTAGATGTATTTGATATATCTTCTTCATGCCATATCCATTTTGTATATCGTGGATTAAATCCATTACAAATTAAATGGTCGAATACATCATCTTCATCCAAATTCATACCATTACAACACTTCGTACAAGGACAAAGGAAGTTTCCGCAATTGTTAGGAAAATTTCTTTTTTGCAAATTCTAAAAAATTCTTAACCCCATCTTCATACTCAACACTTATACGAGATGCTACTATCCAACTTTTATCCATTAAAAAGAACTTCCTAAAACATTAACTTAATTAGCAATTAAATACCAACATAACAAATTAACAATTCAAACAAATTAAAATAAAAAATAAAACTATATTTTTAATTCCAAAACTGAAAATTCATTCCAATTTTTACTGGAATGAATTTCTAGTTTTGGAATTTCATTCCAGATTTACTGGAATGAATTGGAATTCATTCCAGATTTAACTGGAATGAATTGGAATTCATTCCAGTAAATATGGAATGAAATTCCAACATTCCTTTCATTACTGGAATGAAATTGGGAATTTCATTCCATTAATGAAATTCATCTGGAATGAATTCCAATTCATTCCAGTAAATTTGGAATGAAATTCAAAAATTAGAGGTATGAGTTTTCAGTGGAATTTATATAATATATTAAAACCGTTCGATTTTTCGATTTTAAACTAAATCAAACCGTTTTGTCCAGCTCTACCCTAATGTTTTATTTAATTACTTACTTGTTGATTTTGGTTTCTTTTTCTCTTGTAGATATTTTATCAAGCACCTTCTAAGCATAAATAAATCTATACACAAGTGATTTAGCTAGAGAAAAAGAAATTCACAAATAATTAAATAACATATATTCTTGAAAAGAAAATATTAATACATACAATGTCACATAATACACAAGATTATTAAAATACTACACAAGATTTATAACCCCTAAAATTATTAAATTATATTTACTTTTTCAATAAAAAAATCAGTATAAAATAAAAATAGGTAAGTTACGTACCTGAGCAGTGGCGACGGCTTCGTGCAGCGGCGACGGCGGCGGCGTGCAGTGGCGACAATGGCGTGCAGTGGTGTGAGTAGCGGCGGCATAACGGTGGTGTGCGTTTCTGCGTATAGTATTCCGTCGACCGTAATCTGTCTGCAATTCTCGTTTAATAAGCGCCGTCCAAGAAGATGAATACATATACGCCCTAAAATCCTACGTAGTTTAGTAATGAAGAGAGAATGATTTTGGCGCGAAATAATAATATATATAATAACTAACCGCCCTAATCTATAAAATCTTTAAAGAAAATACACATAGGGCGGCTGGTGTAATTAATTTAACCGCCTTATATATATATTTTTAGTTAGTTAACTTATTTTTTAAGTTAACTTATTAGTTCTTCTATATTTTTTTAGTTAACTTATTTAAGGTATATATTATAAACAATCAAAATTAATTTTTAAATTATCGTATATACGACGGTTTGTGTATAACCACAGTATATATATATATAATTAAAAATTAAAATAAAATATTTACATTAATGTATATGTGGTTAAGGTAAAATAAAAAAAATATTAAGGTATATACGGCGGTTAATTGTATAACCACCGTATATACATCAATTAAAAACAAAAAAAAATAATTTAAACATATACGGTGTTTATTTAATAATCGCCCTCTATAATATGACGTAAAAAATGAGTTAAGGTATATACGACGGCTATTCAAAGAACCGTCGTCTAATAAGTAACGTAAAAAAATTAAGTAAGATATATACGGCGGTTATCTAAATAACCACCGTCTATTATGTGACGTAATATCACAAACTATATTAGACAGCGGTTATTTAAATAACCGCCATCTATTAAGTGTCGTAGTAAACCAATTCTGTAGTAGTGTTAATTTAAATTTTGTTAAAAGGGATGCAAACATGTTAGCCCATTTCATAGCTCGTAGATCTCTTTGAGGTTTCGACTTCGAGGGATGTTGAATTTTTGGATTGTATTCCTAGTTTTATTTCTTGTATTGCTCGTTCGGATGTTGTGATGAATTAATATATTGGTTTGTTGGTTTTCAAAAAAAAAAATCAAACTAGTATTTTCACCCGTGCGATGCACGGAATGTATTTACTATAATATTTTAAGAATATTTGGATCGATATATTGTTATATAAATTATAACATCAAATATAATATAGTGCAATTGAAAAGATGATTTGGATCGATTATGTTTTGTGATGTTATCCTTGTTTGAATTCGACCAAATAATTGTTGAATTAATAGCTAATTCCTGTAGATGTAAGCATATGGTGTTGAAACTTTGGGGATTTTATATATCAGTGTTTAGGATTTGTATAACTTGGGCAAATGTGCTCTTTGAAAAAAAAAAGAAGAAGAAGAAGAAGAGAAAACATAATATCACCGGTTTGAATTACGCATGATTAAAAACCTCTTTGTAGACGACATTGGTAGTAGTAGCAGAATCTTGTCCATCCTCGTCTAGAGCTAACACCTTCAGGCCATCAGAATGGGTGACTCGGAAAAAAGCCACGTACAATCTACCTTGATTAAACACCGATTTTTTCATCAATAACCCAACATGAGTTAGTGTTTGGTTCTAACTTTTGTTGATAGTCATGGCATATGCGAGCATCAATGGGAGATGTTTATTTTGGAACTTGAAGGGCAATCTCGTATCAGAAGGAGTGAGAGACATTCAGGGGATATGAACTTTGGTTACTTCATGTGTCTCATTAACTATTCTTGCTTCGACAATGTGATCTGTCAATCTTGTGACAATGAGATGTGTACCGTTACAAAGATGAAGAGAGTCATCTATGTTCCGCAATAACATAACATGTGCACCAACTTTTAATGTCAATGAATGATTAGGGAGTCCAGACAATCTCAAACTATTTAGGAATTCAGGAATGTGTATTTCTGATAGATTTTCACCGTCTTATTCATGTTCACAATCTCACTTAAACAGGTGATCTCATATGATCCTAAATCACTAAGTGGAATATTTATATTTAATGATATATATATTATCTATGTACGTTATATAGATATATATGTCAAATTGTCAATATATAAAAATGAATATACATACGTTACATACATACATACATACATATATATAGGCCAGGACACTAAATAATTGAGTACTATGAAGACACATCATAACCATCAATAACATGATATTTAATGGCTAAGATTACCTAAGATTTGAGCATGGATTCACGCTAGTCTCTTCTCTATCTATATTAAAGCAAAATGAAGTTGTAAAAAAGAATTTCTCGCTCAAGGAAAGAACTAGAAAGTAGTCTATTTAGTAATGAGAATGCATTTAATAATTTAATAAAAATAAAATCTTAAAAAAGAATCAATTTTTCTTTTACCTAAATGCATGCAGCAAACGCATGATTAGCGTGAAGGAATTAATTGCATTTAATTTTATAGATAATTTGAATTTTCAATACATTACTGGCTACTGCAATAAACATAATTGGATGCAGAATTCGAACAGTTGGCTGTTGGCATCAGTATTTATTCTTCAACAATTTACAAAACACAATTCAAATTATAGCGAGGTTTGAGATCTTGGGCATCAAAGTGTATTAATTGTTTATAGCTTTGAAACACATTTTTCATAGCTACTCCATTATAAATATCAACAAATGCAGTAGACAATAACTAGACATGAACATACTTGCAAAGGAATAGAACCGCAGAGGCAGAATTGGTAGGGAGCCAACAAAGACATCATATTGGCTGTGGAGTTGTTAGAAAAACGATCATGCTACAAGCTAATTGAGCGGATCGTAGAGAACGATTGCCGATTGCCGATCATGGCACGAGCCTAGCCTTTAATGCCTTCTTCTTGTTACAAGTTCTAGCACAAGTGACACAATACATGAAACCTTCCATCTCAGTCAATTTCTTGTTACAGCCTTTTGTACCACATGAGGCATAAAACCAATCCTGACTGTCAATGAACACAATTCTTGCACCTACCCAGAAATCACCATATTGCAAAAATATATATACATATACATATATATACATAAGGCCAACTACAGTGATATAATTTAGATAGATGAGTCATTATTAAAATTCCAGACCTCTTTCAATTGATAGACTTGACTAATGGTTCTAAGTTCAATTTCTCCACTTGCAGAAACAGAGTAGGAACTACATGGGTTAAAGCTGGATTGTGAGATAATACTCCTCATAGGAGTCTGCTCACTGTTACAACTGGAAATGCATATAAAAAATTGAAGAGATCACGTACTATCTTACATATAAAATCATAAAATTTTGTCAAATGGTTTAGAAGATACATTTCTCTAAATGGTAAGAACTCTGGAGTTTGTTGATTAAACAGGAGGTGAGTGACATCATAGAAACTACATATCTTGATTTCACCACCTTTTAAAAAAGAAGAGTTAATTACCGTTTTGGTCCCTCGACTATAGCGAAAGTATCAAATTGGTCTTGGACTATCATTTTTGACTAATTAAGTCTTCAAGTATTAATTTTTTGTCCGATTTCATCCTCCATCAGTTTGGGTGTTAACTGACCGTCTCTTTTGAGGGCAAAATAGGACTTTCACTCTTTTTCCTAATCAACTCCATCGTCCTCTCCAACCCTCGCGTCTCCGCCTCGCAACCTCCGCCTCAATTTCCTTCTCCGCACAACCACCACGCTCAAATTCTCAGCCAAAGCCAACTCCAAACCACTGCCGCCGTCCACGGCGGAGGAGAAGAAGTCGTTTGCTCTTCATTGGACTAGTAATTGCCTTTCACCTCCGCTTCCTGAGGGCTGCGACTGCAACTGCGAGGCGGCGACCCACCGGCGAGGAAGGAGTGACCGACGGCCTTTGGAGGCCGTGGCTGCTACTGCGGCCGGTGGGCTGCGACTCCTGCAAGCCTGCGACTGGCGGCGACCGACCGGCAAGGACTCGAGAGGCAGTGACCGACGGGCGACGGTGAGGTGATATCAACATTTGTTCCCAGGAGGACATACATTTTTGCCAATTCTGATTGAGAGCCAGAATAGCTTCCCATAATTTTGTTTATATTAATTTCTCAATACACCCAGTAAGTGAAGTCTAACAGCAAAGCTCTCCTTGATTTGGAGGACAAAAGCACACCCTCTGCTTCGTCTTTGGAATCGAAACTCAGTTTTTGCAATGGAGATGAAAGTTTTCTGTCCCGAAGTACTAAACTCAACCCTCCTGATAAGAAACCTGCCATTTCCTCCATTCCTCAGAGCCAATTTCTAGGTAAAGTGAAGGATTTCCTGGGAGTGATATCGAAAGCAAATAAAAATTTGGAGCTGGATGCGAAAACCAATCCAGGGAAGAACCACGATATAGAAGCTCTAACTGGGGAAGAATCTGAATATATTGAAATGGACTTGATGCTTGGTGTTGCAGAGCACCAAACTGAGGAAGCTGTAGCTGCTGCTGAGTCTGCATTAGCTGGCCTTTCACCTCCGCTTGGCTTCTACATCCTTGACACTCTGATCTGCTCCCACAGAACCTCCAGCTTGACTAGGTCCTCCACCACCGTCGCTCGCTCCTCACTTTCATCTTCTTCCATCAATAGCCCTCCCTCTTTGAATCATCCTTAAACATCGTCACTCGCTCCTCACCTTCCTTCGCATTAATTATTTCAGTACTACTGACGCCTCGACGCTTCAGAATCCGTGAAGTTATGCCAATGAAGAGCAAACGACTTCTTCTCCTCCGCCATGGACGGCGGCAGTGGTTTGGAGTTGGCTTTGGCTGAGAATTTGAGCGTGGTGGTTGTGCGGAGAAGGAAAGTGAGGCGGAGGTTGCGAGGCGGAGACGCGAGGGTTGGAGAGGAGGATGGAGTTGATTAGGAAGAAGAGTGAAAGTCCTATTTTGCCCTCAAAAGAGACGATCAGTTAACACCCAAACTAAAGGAGGATCAAATCGGACAAAAAATTAATACTTGAAGACTTAATTAGTCAAAAATGATAGTCCAAGACCAATTTGATACTTTCGCTATAGTCGAGACACCAAAACGGTAATTAACTCAAAAAAGAATTTTAGTAATATAGGAGAATAAAAAAGGATAAAATATAGTAGGATTATTAAAAAATAATAACTTACTGTTCAAGCAAGCCCTAGCCCTACAAAATTGAATTAAAACCACCCATGGTTCTTGAGTAGAAGATAGATAGTAAGGCTCAAGCTTTGACACATGTTGGTCCCGTACCGTACAACTGATTTGATTACCACTAAGAAGTGACACAGAACTTATAAGTAGAAAAAAAAAATATAAAACAATAAATCAAAAAATAGAAGTAATGTATACATACTCTTTATCCTCTATAACAAAGTCCATCAGTCTGCAGTTTTTGCCATTTATTAATTTTTCCTGTGGGGCATGACGGTGTACCACTCGGCCAATAATATCTAAATAAATATGAATGTGAAGATGAGCATGTACTATGTATTGTATGAGTGCATTATTTTTTTGGAAGAAAAAATTACCAAATAACTGCTTTTCGTCAAAACCTTCCTTGGACTTCAGTTGGGCAAAGGGCATCAGACGATACATGTGCATGGAAAATTTTGTAATATTCAACTCTTTAACAACAGTTTGGTAGTTAAATTTGAGCATATAACGATGAGGACTTGTTTTAAATGTATAGAAATTTGTAATAACTAAAAAAATTTTAACCCCGTAAACTAATCCTTCTCTGAAACAGTTTTTGAACTTTTCGACATTCTCCATGGGGATATGACAATGCAAGAAGGTTCCCTGCAAAGGTAAGATTCGACATTTTTTGGGATTTTTATGAAATCTCTAACCATTATTAACAATAATATTGCTAATAAATCTTACCTCTTGGTTGTGAAAAACGACCTCGGTTGATTTCATTGATGCAGAAGGCTGTCTCTTAGGGATGTCGTAAACTCTAACTGCTCGAAGCCTTAAAGCACTCCTTGTGTTCATTGGGGAGATTTCTCTACCAAGGATGTACATGGTGAATGTATTTTTAAGAGCAATGTTTGTATTCAAGATTGGAAGGTCATAGTGTTTAGATAGAATATATGTCATGTATATATATAGAGCTGTAGATATGATTGCTGCCCTTCGTTCAAACAAAAAAGCAGGAACCCACTCGTTGCATATTAATTACCTAGAAAATACGCATCAGGGTAAATATACTGTAACCATTACTTCGTTTTGGGAAAACGAAGAGTCCAGCCGGTTAAGGACGGCTAAAAGATCAAATTTCAAATATTGATTTAAATGATTTATTGGAAACTGATAAGGTTATACGATTTTTTGTACCCAAAGCAATTAATTCCCTACTTTTCCGAAAACAATGTCGTATCCTCTTAGCGCTCTTGGCGATTTAGGCGGGCAAATTTTTGGCCTACTTCATTTTGCTTTAATATAGATAGAGAATAGAGATATGAATGGTAAACGGCAGTTTTGCATCGGGTTTTGGACACACGAAATACCAAAGTAATGGAGGACATTGAAAGTGAAGTTCAAGACACTGCAATGGATGAAGATGAAAAACTGATGTTTGAAGAGAACATAAAGCCGACAACTAACTACGGTAAGTTACGAAACTTCAATCGTTAATATATGCTTGTTAAACTAATAAGTCTGCGAAGGAGGTCGATGAAAAACATTGGTGGTTGTTCAAACGTAGCCATAGATACAGTTAGTGGTGCTTGGCTAGAATTGTTTAATTTTATCGTTGTTTGCCCATACGTGTTATAGTGTGTGCCTGAAATGTAAACGTTGTGTGCTGATAGGTGCCAAAAGGACCTACTTTTAGAGTCGATTAAGGGGTTGTTTGATATCATTTAGTGCCTTTGAGTGAAACAATGTGTGGTGTTTACGCTTTAATGTGCTAACAATTGTAAGAATGCTACCGTGAGAATGTTTTGGAAAGAATTCACTAGGTTCACAATCGTGAAGAGATCGTGAGACGATGCATGGGATCGATGAGAAGAAGGACCGGCCGTGGCACACTCGAAACCAACCCGCGCAAGCAAAGGAGCTAAAAAAGAGGGGAAAACACCCTGTCCACGCCAGTCCCACGCTTGGAGCTGGCGTGGAACCTTTCCAGTAGCGCCCCACGCCAGGCGTCCACGCGTGGACGGGTCACTTAAGGCCTAGGAGCGTGAAGTATAAAAAGGGGGCAAATTCCGCTTGGAAAGTTCACTTCAGTTCTACAATTCCACTTCTTAGTTTAGAGAGCTTAGGGTTAGATTTTAGGGAGAGAAAGTTGAAGAAAAAACTCCACCGGAAAATTTCCTCTAAATACATAAAATTCCATCACTACAGTAGAATAAAAAAAAAAAGGATTTTCCAACCTAAAAAAAGAAAAGAAAAACCAGAATTCATTCCATAGCAAAAATCATAATCCTCGCAAATTATATAAAACTATACAACTACAATTCGTTAAAAGCTAAAACCCCACCACCGCCGGAAAATCAACCACCAAAACAAACCTAACCCCTACCACCCAATAAACCCACCGGAAAATACACCATCAAAAATGCCAAGTACAAAAAACAATGCAAGACAAAGCATAATGAAACAAAAAAAAAAAAAAAAAAAAAAAAAAAAAAAAAAAAAAAAAAAAAAAAAAAAAAAAAANATAGAGATATGAATGGTAAACGGCAGTTTTGCATCGGGTTTTGGACACACGAAATACCAAAGTAATGGAGGACATTGAAAGTGAAGTTCAAGACACTGCAATGGATGAAGATGAAAAACTGATGTTTGAAGAGAACATAAAGCCGACAACTAACTACGGTAAGTTACGAAACTTCAATCGTTAATATATGCTTGTTAAACTAATAAGTCTGCGAAGGAGGTCGATGAAAAACATTGGTGGTTGTTCAAACGTAGCCATAGATACAGTTAGTGGTGCTTGGCTAGAATTGTTTAATTTTATCGTTGTTTGCCCATACGTGTTATAGTGTGTGCCTGAAATGTAAACGTTGTGTGCTGATAGGTGCCAAAAGGACCTACTTTTAGAGTCGATTAAGGGGTTGTTTGATATCATTTAGTGCCTTTGAGTGAAACAATGTGTGGTGTTTACGCTTTAATGTGCTAACAATTGTAAGAATGCTACCGTGAGAATGTTTTGGAAAGAATTCACTAGGTTCACAATCGTGAAGAGATCGTGAGACGATGCATGGGATCGATGAGAAGAAGGACCGGCCGTGGCACACTCGAAACCAACCCGCGCAAGCAAAGGAGCTAAAAAAGAGGGGAAAACACCCTGTCCACGCCAGTCCCACGCTTGGAGCTGGCGTGGAACCTTTCCAGTAGCGCCCCACGCCAGGCGTCCACGCGTGGACGGGTCACTTAAGGCCTAGGAGCGTGAAGTATAAAAAGGGGGCAAATTCCGCTTGGAAAGTTCACTTCAGTTCTACAATTCCACTTCTTAGTTTAGAGAGCTTAGGGTTAGATTTTAGGGAGAGAAAGTTGAAGAAAAAACTCCACCGGAAAATTTCCTCTAAATACATAAAATTCCATCACTACAGTAGAATAAAAAAAAAAAGGATTTTCCAACCTAAAAAAAGAAAAGAAAAACCAGAATTCATTCCATAGCAAAAATCATAATCCTCGCAAATTATATAAAACTATACAACTACAATTCGTTAAAAGCTAAAACCCCACCACCGCCGGAAAATCAACCACCAAAACAAACCTAACCCCTACCACCCAATAAACCCACCGGAAAATACACCATCAAAAATGCCAAGTACAAAAAACAATGCAAGACAAAGCATAATGAAACAAAAAAAAAAAAAAAAAAAAAAAAAAAAAAAAAAAAAAACAAACAAACAAACAAACAAACAAAAAAAACAAGGCACGAACAACCAACCTCTACTAGCCGGAACACAATCTTGCCCGGAACGAGTAGATCACCGACGAGAACCACCAACATCCGCCATTGTTACACCCTAGGACTTCAAATAGAGGAACACCGCCCACATGCACTGCTACCGTCGGCTAAATAGACCAAGTCGGATGAAAACACAAACCACAACATCGTCGGAAAAACCACCCAAAATGTCGTTAAAAAATATTTGAATGCAACTCAACTTCAACGCAAAAGGCATAAAAAACGAGAACAATTAAGCGTCAAATTACCTCGCAAAAACCAAGCGTCGAGCGGACTCTTCACCCTATTCAATACCGGAAGATAAATCGTTTCCCAGAATATTTACTACCCTAAAAGCATGCTCAACACAATATTAACTAAAATAATACACCATGCAAAAGACCTATATACCCCCAGTACTAAAAAAAAATGAAACATTTAAAACATAACTAAAAATAAGATAAATCTAAGCCATCCAATAATACAATCCAACGCACAGAAATAATACTCACAATCCTCAATAATAGAGTAGTCCTCACCTGAATAGGGTTATATATATATAATGAGCTTTGGATAATTATAATATATATATTATTTATTATGTATTAGTATGAATGTGGATTTAAAGGAGGTACATTGTAGCATGTGATCAAATGTTAGAATAATACTCCACAAAATCATCCTATCCTAATATTTCTAATTGTTATAACTTATCAATTAGCCATAATTGTTTCTTATTAGTTTTAATTGTAATTTATTAGGAATTTATTGGTTAATTTTCTGTTCCTTACCTTAATGAATAAAAATAAGGACCTCAAAATAAAAATGATGGCCGCAAGTAGGTCTTACAAAAAGCAATCGAAAGAAGAGTTTTTAACTATAGTGTTTAGGTGAGAAAAGTGAATTGAAATTTGATCATTTTGCAGCTAAGTTTGACACACCTAGCAAAAAAAACATTTTCTCATAACGGAATAGAGAAGGAGATATAAAACTAATAAATGTTGTCTTTTTCAATTCAATTATGATGTTGAATATCTTATTCAATAATTTATTTATTTTTTATTCAATATATACTAATTAATTGAGGGAAAAAAAAAAAGTTTCTTGTGAAACATTGACTTAACCCGATTATTGATGAGTAAGTAGATTTGACATTTCTTACCATTTCTCTTCCGATTC
Organism: Ipomoea triloba; assembly: GCF_003576645.1. NCBI lineage: Eukaryota > Viridiplantae > Streptophyta > Magnoliopsida > Solanales > Convolvulaceae > Ipomoea > Ipomoea triloba. The sequence goes on from NC_044917.1 coordinate 22,814,913, forward strand.
AAAATTGTGGTATAATGAATATTCTCTCATGTTTCATTCATAACTAATTCTTGATTATGCTCATCTTTTATTTATTTATTTTTTTCTCAAATTAATGTTAATGTCACCTAAATCTGTAGAGAAGTGAAGAAGTGATGATTTTACATTACACCATGAAAGTATTTATACTACAAAGGTGAAGCTAACAACCTACTAAACTCAAGGTAACCACAACAACAAATAGGAAACAGACTAACAAACTACACACAAGCCACCACTATATATTATCTGTTATCAAAATCGTCCATTCCCATTAGCATATCCTCATGACATTTAATGACTCGATTAAATCACCTCTGGCCTAGATGAATACTAATTCTCTTATTGAATAAGTATTTTTTTATGTAGCAATATAATACAAATAATTAATGCTGGTTTGTCTTTATATATGAATTAGTCCTCACAAAACTATGAACTCGTCCTGTACTTAGATATGGACAATTGCATTGCGTCTGCGTTTTTTGACTCAATTCAATATCCCTTCAATCATGGTCAACATATTTGTATGGCCATACTATCAAATATAATGTATCAAATATAATGTATATCCAGTACATAAATAATATACTCTTATAATATTACAAATATATATTATATTCAAGAAAAATATATTATTTTATATAATATATATTCAATATACAAATAATATACTTATTTTATAATTCACATACCACTATGTAGACTATGCTCCTCAAAATAATTTGACATCTCCGTTACTGTAGTTAGGTGAGGTAGATAAGATTGGTCCGTTAAGCCGGTTCATTGTGCACGTGGACTGCATGCCAAAAAGGATTCGTTCATCTTTGACTTCGATTGGTCAGTCATACTTCAAGTCTTCAACCACATAGTCAAATGTAAAGAGAACAATAATGCAATAGAAATTGAAATAAGGAGGAATACTACATTGTCCTCATTTTATACTCTATTTTTATACTTCATACTATTTGTCATATTTTGATTGATTAATAAAAGCAAGTGAATTGTTATTTTTGTTTATTATGTTTTCTTCATTCAATAAAAATTAAACACTTGTTGGAGGTTATACTCCATAAAGTATGATTACCATTTTCTATAAATAATTATTAGAACAATGTTCGAGCCTCCTATAATTAATTAATTACTATTATATAGCTAATAATTACTTCTAATATAATACCTTTTTATTTGATATATAAATCTTTATTAATTTAGGGAGTGATCAACTAATTCATCAATCATCCGTAACCTATGAAAATAAATAAATTTTCTTTTTTTTTATAATGAGGAAAATCTGCAACGAAACTATTACGAATATGCACTAAATAAATTCTACTATTATGTAATAGCGTGTAATCTTTTTTTAAAAAGGGAGTGACTAATTAGTAGGGGTGTGCATTCGGTAAACCGAACCGTTTTAACCGAACCAAATTAATCGAAATTTTTAAACCTCTAACCGTTAACCGAACCGAAGTTTGTGTTACCAAATTAACCGAATCGAAATTTTTTTCGGTTAATTAGTCAATTAACCGATTAACCGAACTTTTTAAACCTAAAATTTAAAATTTTAAAAATAACACCTAAAATAATAAATTCAATTAAAATAAAATACAAATCATAATAGGAATTAGGAATTTAGGATCACATAACTACATAAGTATTTATATTTATTTATTTATATATACATTAAAAACTTCGGTTAACCGACTTTTCGAACCGAATTAACCGTTAATCAAAATTTTAAGATTTCTTTAACCATTAACCGAATCAAAAATTTAAATTCAGTTAATGGTTAACCAAATTTTTTCGATTCGATCAGTTAACCGAACTTTCGATAGTTTGCATACCCCTACTAACTAGGAGTCACAACTCAGGTGGGATCAACATCTTATATGCAATGATGCAATCCACTAATTAAATTATTATTGTTATCTATTTCTTTGATAATAAATAAATAAAATAAATATTAAAAAATTGATAGTGATCCATCACATTCACGTGCTATAATGTGATGCTTTAGAAGTTTATTTATTATTATTTTTTAAAATGAAAAGAAAAATTTTCAATCATTACTTAGAAGAATATCCAGTAATAATGAGTAAAATTTATTCTTATATAATAACTTGTAAATTATATTAGAGATAAACTAAAAATATGATATGCTAAATCAAATGAAAAACAAAATATTATTACTAAGATTTTTAAAGGAAAAGTCCATCACATCCCATGCCTTCGCCTTCATGTGGAGACAAAAAACCCACTTTGTTAAGCTTTCACGTTGTATTTAATTAGGCAAAGACTAGTGTGAGACCGTCTCACCGTGAGACGGATCGTGTCGGTTCAAAATGAAAATGTAATACTTATACACACAAATGTTATACTTATATGCTCAAATATAATACTAATCAAGAATAAAATTTTTGTTACTTATAATGTTAATGTAATACTTTTAAGGGAAAATACAATACTTTTACATTTCGATTTAAATGTATTACATTTTTCCTCAAAAGTAAGGGACACTTATCAACATTACATGGAAAATGTAATACTTTTTCTCTTATAAGTAACAAAATTTGTATTCCTGATTTGTATTATATTTGAGCATATAAGTATGACATTTGCATGTTATTTTGACCCGACCCGTCTCACGAATAAGGATCCGTGAGATAGTCTCACACAACACACAAGTGTGACCCGTTCAATTAATACCAAATTATTAAAATTCTTACCATAGTAATTACCTATGTTGAAATTTATCTTCCTTAAAGGTATATAATGAGCATTTAATTAATTAATTTTTTATAATTATTAATTATGTGGTCCCCTCAGACATATCACATATGATTTATGAATTCAAATCATTATCGTAATTAAGTTATAAATAAATTTATAAGATAAGATACCATTTCACTGGAATATATATTTGGCTGTCATGTATTTGGACGTATTCCAAATTCTCACTACAATTTCATCTAATTAATTCGTGATAAATGAATATTAAACATTTTATTTCTCTACTTAATTACATTTTAGTTTTGGTATTTATATTCTTTCTTTTTGAGATAATTACTAGTGTCGTACCCGTGCGATACACAGTGTATATTTAAATATATTTTTTAAAAAATAAATTGAAATGATAAGGTAAAGACAAAAATCTTTTTTTTTTTCAGATAGTTATGGTACACGATTTACTGTCATAAATTCTCAATAAAACTATTCCTAAAAAGAATATTTTTTCCATTTTCTAGTAATTTAACCAGAGTTGGTGGCCGCCGGCCGGTCGCCGTCAACAACTCTAATCCGGCATTTTATGGTAGGTAAAAGTCTACGTGGAAAAGTCGTAGGACTTTATAGTCATTTTCATCCCCCACTCACAATGAAGTCACAAACCACAATTTCCCACCAAACATACTTTCATCTCAAATGAATCGACCATGGCAAAACACAACTACTTTAATTTCCACGAATGTGCCCCTGAACAACCCGAAATTCCCATTTTACCCTTGCACCAACCCTCCCCGATCCTCCACCAACATTATGATCTTCTTGGCCCTTTATATATTGCGCCAATTGAGTTATTCGTGTTCAGGACACCCAGCGCTCAAGAAAATTTAATTATTTTTTTGTTGGCGTGTCCAATTTTCTCACTCTCTAACAGATCAGACATATACACAATATACAATAATGGAAACCAAAAGTGAGCAAGGTGACGTCATTTTCCGGTCGAAGCTCCCGGATATCTACATCCCTAAACACCTCCCTCTGCATTCTTATTGCTTTGAGAACATTTCAGAGTTCAATGACCGGCCGTGCCTGATCGACGGCGCCACCGAGAGAATCTATACTTACGCGGAGGTGGAGCTGACGTCACGCCGAGTTGCGGCGGGGCTGGATAAGCAAGGGATCAAGCAGCGGGACACCATCATGATCTTGCTGCCAAACTCGCCGGAGTTCGTGTTCGCGTTCCTCGGCGCCTCCTTCCGCGGCGCCGTGTCGACGATGGCCAACCCGTTTTTCACGGCGGCGGAGGTGGTGAAGCAGGCCAAGGCTTCCAACGCCAAGCTCATCGTGACGCAGGCGTGCTACGTGGACAGAGTTAAGGACTACGCGCGGGATCACGGCGTGAAGGTCGCGTGCATCGACTCCGCGCCGGAGGGGTGCCTGCATTTCTCCGAGCTGGCGGGGGCGGACGAGAGGGACATGCCGGAAGTGGAGATCGCGGCGGAGGACGTGGTGGCGCTGCCGTACTCCTCCGGCACCACCGGGCTGCCCAAGGGCGTCATGCTCACGCACAAGGGGCTCGTCACTAGCGTGGCGCAGCAAGTTGACGGCGTCAACCCCAATCTTTACTTCCACAAAGACGACGTTATGCTCTGCGTCCTGCCGTTATTCCATATTTACTCCCTCAACTCCGTTCTGCTTTGCGGGTTGCGGGCCGGGTCCGCCATCTTGATTATGCAGAAGTTCGACATCGTCCCGTTCTTGGAGCTGATTCAGAAGTACAAAGTTACGATTGGGCCCTTCGTGCCGCCCATTGTTTTGGCCATAGCTAAGAGCCCTGCCGTGGATAATTACGACCTTTCATCAGTAAGAACCGTAATGTCGGGAGCAGCGCCCCTCGGGAAGGAGCTTGAAGACGCCGTTAGAGCTAAATTTCCCAACGCCAAACTTGGTCAGGTACGGTACCAATAAATTACTGTATTATTTATTTTTCTTAATTTTCCCATTTTTCTAATGTTTTTATTTTAAATAATACTTCTGATTTCGTGACAAATTTGGACACGTACTTCAATGCACATCAGTTGCACACACGTAACATAAAATCTGGTATTATTTGGCGTGATTTCATCCAATTAATAGATCTGCTAAAGGGCTAATACTAATAATTAGCAATCAATGAGAAATCTTTTTTGTATTCCTGAATTACGACTTTAAAGTGAAGTAAATGGGTAGTAATGATAGGTATTGAGGAAAATTTTACAATGTTGTTAATGTTGTATATTTGTATCTTGTGCTTTATAAATTGCATTCTTTTTGTGTTCCTAGGATGAAATTGTAAATTCATTTTTACTAAACTCCATGAAATTTATATTTCATGGTATGGTTTGAGGAAATTTCAATTATCTCCAATTATGGAATTGCGATTCTTAGGATCCTCCTTAAGAATTGCAATTCCATAGTCTGTGAAATTGTAATTCAACAAATTACGATTTTGCACTTGTTATTATATTATTATTATATAAGTTCACTTTAATCTTTATTTCACTTAATCCCTTTTCAAATTACGTCATTTTATTTTTGCTTATCAAACAATATAATTCGAGTTTCACCTTATTCTTTTTCACGAAATTACAAATTTTTTTATCTTTAATTCTCATTTTCCAACCAATCTCATGTAATGAAGTATAAGTTACAATTGTACAGAATAAAAAATGTTATAATTCCGACATTAATACGATGTTGGTTGTGGTAAAATATATAGGGTTATGGAATGACAGAGGCTGGGCCTGTGCTGGCAATGTGTTTGGCGTTCGCGAAAGAGCCATTTGAGATAAAATCAGGTGCATGCGGGACTGTAGTTAGGAATGCGGAGATGAAGATTGTGGATCCGGATACCGGGTCTTCCTTGCCCCGAAACAAATCCGGAGAAATCTGCATCAGGGGAGACCAAATCATGAAAGGTACATCTTACCAATTTCTTAAACTTATACTTAACTCACATTATTTATTAACTATTTCCTTGGGGCTTGGACGGGGAACAATCATTTCAGAATTGTTTTTTTTTTAGCCACATGATGCAAGATATAACTAATTTGGTTTTTTAATATTAATATTTTCATAATATACATACACACACCTATACACTACATCCGTATATATACATACAGAAGTCCATATGCATACACATTGCTTTTACTTGGTCATTAGTCATTACCCCCAAATAATTTTATTATAAAAAATGATATATGAACTTTTATGGAGTAAATTAAAACTTTGTTAATATCGTAATTTTATTGATAGAAGAGAGAAATAATAAAAATTATAAACTACGGAGTAGTATTTTTCTGAATAAATCAAAACAAGTCACGTAATAAATCCATATGACTAATCATATTGCCATCTGGCATAGCTAACTTTTCCCTGTTAATTAGGAGAGTTTACTTGATAGAATTTCTTTTAATTTGTAGGTTTAGTTTAGAATTAACTATAAATGCATTAATTTTTTTTATAATAGATTTTAGTTCATACCTTTATTTAATTAATTCCGGGACGTTGCATTAATGAGTTCACTTTAGTGATATATAGTAATAATAATAGAGTTAGCTGAAGTTGGTTAGAAAAATTGGTGGCATTATATTGAGTTGATAGTGTCATAAGTCATAACAGGCAAGTAAGCAATGAGTTTGGCCATCACCGTACCGTACCCTCCTTGAAGTTTTTCCAACCTAATATCTTACATCTATAGCATTGTATTACATTACTCTCCTCACATTATCATATTATAATAACGCTTAATCACGGTCCAAGTTAAGTTTGATTACAAGCCCAAATTAATTAACATCACTGTTCAAGAAACGAACGACCAATTTTAGACATAATTATAAATTTGATTTCTAGAGGGAACAACCTATTGATGACCTAGCTTCTTGGTTTAAATCAAACAAACTATGCTGATTTATTTTCTTGTGTCATTCCCTGACTAAGGTTATAAAGTAAGATTTACTTGAATACTGATTGTGATTTTCTCGTTACTCAAAAAATTTACACATTGAACAATAAATAGTTTGAAAACATAGATTCTCACACAATACTATATTGTGAAATGCGACATATATATACAGGTTACTTGAATGATCCGGAGGCTACAGAGAGAACCATAGACAAAGACGGGTGGTTACACACCGGAGACATCGGCTTCATCGACGACGACGAGGAGCTGTTCATCGTCGACCGCCTCAAGGAGCTCATCAAATACAAAGGGTACCAAGTCGCCCCGGCTGAACTGGAAGCCTTGTTGCTCAACCATCCCAACATTTCTGATGCGGCAGTTGTCCCGTAAGTTCATACTTATTTCATCCCTTTTATACCTTTATAAATATATATATATATATATATATATATATATATATATATATAGTCATATCAGGTGCGATCGTGCTCTCCCATGTGGCCGTGCGGTTCACACCACTCAATTGTTACAAAATACACCACCCAATGTTAAGAAACACATCACACAAATATACACTGTGGTGTGTTTCTTAACATTGTGGTGTGTTTCATTGTGGTGTGTTTCTTAACATTAAGTGGTGTATTTCGTAACATTGAGTGGTGTGTGATCGCACGGGAGAGTACGTCCACACCTGAAATTATATATATATATATATATATATATGTTCCATTTAAATAATATAATAGTTGTATGCATGTTACAGAATGAAAGACGAGCAAGCAGGCGAAGTGCCGGTTGCTTTTGTTGTTAAGTCGAAAGGATCTGTTATCTCCGAGGATGATATTAAGGCTTTTGTCTCTAAACAGGTATGTTTTACTCACTCCGTCCCTAATTGTTTGTCTCATTTACTTTTTGCACGAATTTTAATGCAACATAAAAAATGATATTAACTTTTCAATTTTGCCCTTCAAAAGTAGGTGTAATTTGTACAAGTACAATTGTACTTGTCTTATTAATGGTCTAAAAAGTTGAAAAGTCAAAGGGTAAATTGAGAAATGTAGAATGATAGTTATGTTTAATTTTAGAAAGAGGACACTATTTTGGGACAAACTAAAAAGAAAAGTAAGACAGGTAAAATGGGACGGAGGGAGTAATTTATTTCTTACTTTTAATCAATTTTTGGGCTTCATTGCATTAAAATAAATTGTTTATTGACGTAATTGTACCTTTATTTGAATTTTTTCTTGTTTATTCATTTGTGGTGCGGTGATGCAGGTGATATTCTACAAGAGGATAAAAAGGGTATTTTTCGTTGACTCGGTTCCCAAGTCTCCTTCAGGCAAGATTCTAAGAAAGGAGCTACGGGCAAGACTGGCAGATGGATTCCTTGTTTGTTGAGAAACTTGATTGAATGGACTAAAATATCGACGTTTGAAAAAGTGGATAAAAATAAAGAAACTAATAACATTTTTACCGTTTTCTAAGCAGAATAAATAATATAAAAAAAATCTTTACTGATATACAGTACAGAGCTGCATTATTTACTTTACCAGATATACACATATACAGGGCTGGGCCTGGGAGGTCGCCCAGCAAGGTTAGGCTGGACCAGGCAAGGGGCCTCTATATCTACCTATACTTATATTTGGGACTTGCAAATTACCCCTCAAAAATGACACCAATACTGTCCATTGATCTTAAATCTTATGGCTGAAATTTTTTTATTAAACATTTACCTTTATTTTTTTTATCATTTGACCTCACCTTTTAAACAAATTGCGAATTTGCCATATTACTCCACACGAGTGCTTCTCAGTTCTCACTACTCCACACGAGTGCGTCTGACATTATTAATGTGGCCAAAATATTCTCTCTTTACTTTTGGCAGGAAAAGTAAAATAATGTGCCACTTTGCCATTTTCAAGCTAACTTTTCCATTTGTGCCAAAAAAAAATTATTTCTTTATTTGAATAATTTGATTCTTATGACACATTATGGCACCTCACGTTTATCAAGACACCTTTTTAGTTTTTCAATGTCCAGGAAATAAGATTCATGTCTGCTCAGTCGTTCAAATAATTGAATCCAGCTATGGGCTGCTTAATTACATTTTCAAGACATTCAAACACACGACTATATACCAACAACCTTTTTCCAGTATCATCGCTACTGATAGCTCCAAGCTCTATGCTGCCTCTGAAACTGTAAGTTGAAATCATTGTTTTCTGCATTTTGTTAGAAGTTAGTAAACAATTGTATATCTCTTCTACCTGTAAATGTTCCTTTTTATCCCATGGCATAGATAAGAAAATTAAAGAACAATTACTGTACCTTTTCTAATTACCATTAATATATCAAACTAATTTTGATTTTAGAGCACTGCAATTCTGCTGTTAAATATTTTTTTTAATGTAAATCAATGTATCAAGTAATCAATGTCAACAAATAATCAAATAGAACCTATAAAATTAGTATGCAACTTAGTAACTTTATTTATTCATCAATAACTAAAATAATGAAAAAAATAACAATCGGCTTATTAAGTTACAATGTTTTTGTTCTGAAAAAAAATAACGTTACAACGTTTTTTATTTGCACTAATCACCTCCTCAAAACTTTCAGGTTGACCAGTATATGGTGAGGAGTTTCTCAAGTTGCATTGATTGTGCTGGCTGTAGATTATATATTGATTCCGGAGCTGTAAGTTTTAATCTTTATTGTTTTGTATCTTCATGTTTACAACTTTTTATATATCTTTTAATTGCAAATGTTTCTATAAAATCAGTATGCAAGTTAGTAACTTACACTTAGGAACATATTCAATAACTAAATTAATGAAAGAGTTAACAATCAACTTATTAAGTTACAATGGTTTTAAGTTGCAATAATTACATCCTCAACCCTTTCAGGTTGACCAGTATTCGCTGAGGACTTTTTCCAACTGCATCAATTGTGTTGGCTGTAGGTTCTATACTGCTTCAAAAGTTGTAAGTTATAAACTTTATTGTTTTATATCTTCAAGTTTACAATTTTTTATATCTCTTTTAATTGCAAATTTTTCTTTCTATTTTGTAGCACAAGTATAAAAATTAAGGATGAATGTCTAAAAGATTTTACTTTCCTAATTAACATTATTAAGATGTATGCTTCATAGATTGAATAAACTAACACTTAATTATTCTAAGAAAACACTACAAACTACAAATTTACCAAATATATGAAATAATATACCTCCGTGCAACATGATTTTTGGGGAAAAAATTATAATTTAGGGGTGATGGATATGCACCTGGAAAATGTGATCTAAGTATCATTTATATCATTACTTACTGAGAGGTAACCACAACTGCTCTTACCAAAATATTTATGCGATATATGACAAATGTTACAACTTTCTATATTCATTATTTATTTGTGTATTACTTGATTTCACCACATATTAGCCATAACTTTCAGCAGCATGCAATACAGTAACAAAGAAAGCTAGATATCTGGATGGATCATCTTATATGTTTCTTAGATGAAGTTACAAAGACAGGCCGATAATTAATGGAAAGAGCAAGGATAGTGCCCCATTACAAATAGTTTAAATTTCTTGTAACAAGCTTATCACTTTGCAACACTATTAAGTTATAACCATTTAAGACGAAGTGGAAAAACCCCCTTATGCATTGATAATTTACTAAAATTTAAACAACCAATACATGTATTAAACAAAATAGCAATATAAATGTATAATTATTAATATGTTTACAATAAATATTTATCAAACAATATGTTTAAAAATATTTAACAAAATCTTTAATAAATATTTTTAACAAAGAGACTCGATATATTTAGCAAACAGTATGTTTAATAAATCAACATACTTAGCATTTTTTTTAGCAGTTTAACATTATTAGTATGTTTATTTACGAAACAGTTTTGCACTTACCAGTATGAATTAGTATATGTTTATTGAACATTAGTGGACATTTGTTTTTAAAGTTTAAAATTGTCATAGCAAGCAATAATATAAACAGGCAACACTAATACAAAATCACACAAAAGTCACAATCCAACCAGGACAATTTTTAGTTTTAAAAAATTAAGAAATTAAAAAATTAAAGAAAGCACTCACGGCGTCGTGTCGGAGGCTCGGATCTGGTGGCGATGGAGCAACTCAGGCCAGGCAGCCAACGACGAGCTGTTGAGCAGACTGCACCAGCCAACACCGAAGTCGACGGCGATTGGATCTAGCGATCGCTTACCACACACAACTGGGGTTTCGTCAATCCAGATCTACGGATCTGTCCTCTGTTTTTGCGTCGACGGGGTCACCGTTGTCCGGCGAGAACAGAGAAGATAGTTCTCTAATCTCTAGAAGTCGAAGAATGAGAGATTCGGACTTCACCCTTTAGAGAACAGAGGAACATATAACTCAGATTCTCAGATGTCAGAACTCCGTCAGGGGTGGTTGCGGTCTAGCGGTGAGAGAGAGAGACAGTGAGGGGCGGTTGAGGTCTGGTGGTGAGAGAGAAAGAGCGCGAGAGAGACACTGAGGGTTGAGGGGTGGTGGCGGTCTGCCGGTGGCCGGTGGGCGTCTCACATCTGGGATTCTCTCTCTCTTCCTCCACGATTCTCTCTCTCTCCACTCCGCATCTCTCTCTCTCCGCGTTTCTCCCTCTCCGTATGTTCGCTGCGGATGGAAGGAGTTGTTTGGAGCTAGGTTTGGCAGTGAAAAATTGATTATGAACATATAGTATGGTTTATGGGTTTGGGCCATGTGTGGCCCAATTCGGCCAGACATTGGCCTAATTTTAAAAAACAAATGTTTTTGGGCCTATTTTGGAACATACATACACCAATTATAATCCAAAAAAAGCTATGTACATATACATCAAAATATTCCGCAAACAAAATAATTACTCATTTCAATAAATAAATTTCCAAAAATCACATAAATTAAATGTTTACAATTAGTAAATTAAAATTTCAATAAATATATTAAATTCCATATTTAACAATGTTTTAATTTCAACCAAAAATAAGTTCACAAATTAACAAACTTTCAACAATATATTAAATTCATCAATTATCATAATTTCAAAAACTATTATATTTTCACTGAATACTATAATATATACATACATCAAAATATTCCGCGATCAAAATAATTACTCATTTCAATAACTAAATTTCCAAGTCACATAAATTAAATGCTTATAATTAATAAATTAAAATTCCAATAAATATATTCAATTCCCTAATTAACAGTATTTTAATTTCAGCAAATATAACTTCACCAATTAACAAACTTTCAACTTTCAATAATATATTAAATTCATCAATCATCATAATTTAAAAAATATTATATTTTCGCTGAATACTATAATTTCAATATTTATCATAAGTTATTACACTAAATATGCACAAGTTTATTTATATAACATATACATACATCCAAATACTACGCAAACACAATAATTACTCATCTCGATAACTAAAGTTACAAAATCACATGAACTAAATGTTTACTCTTATTAAAATATATGTTAAGCTATTATAATTTATTTTATACTTATGCTTAATATTTTCATCAAAATATTCCACAAACAAAACAATTACTCATTTCAATAACTAAATTTCCAAAAATCACATAAATTTAATATTTACAATTACTAAATTAAAATTCCAAAAAAATATATTAAATTCCTTAATTAACATTATTTTAATTTCAATAAATATAACTCCACCAATTAACAAAACTTCAATAATGTACTCAATTCACCAATTATCATAATTTCAAAAAATTAGTATATTTTCACCAAATACTATAATTTCAATATTTATCATAAGTTACACTAAATATGCACAAGTTTATTTATATAATATACACATATACAAATATACTAACTCACACATCCAAATACTACACAAACACAATAATTACTAATCTCGATAACTAAATTTACAAAATCACATAAATTAAATGTATACGCTTATTAAAATACGGAGTATATATTAAGCAATTATATTATTTTATACTTATGCTTAATATTTTCATCAAAATATTCCTCAGACAAAACAATTACTCATTTCAATAACTAAATTTCCAAAAATCACATAAATTAAATATTTACAATTACTAAATTAAAATTCCAAAAAATATATTACATTCCTGAATTAACATTATTTTAATTTCAATAAATATAACTTCACCAATTAACAAAACTTCAATAATATACTAAATTCACCAATTATCATCATTTAAAAAAATGATTATATTTTCACCGAATACTATAATTTCAATATTTATCATAAGTTACACTAAATATGCACAAGTTTATTTATATAATATACACATATACAAATATACTAAGTTACACATCCAAACACTACGCAAACACAATAATTAATCATTTCGATAACTAAAATTTCTAAAATAACATAAATTAAATAATTACAGTTACTAAAATATTATTAATCCATTATAAATTATTTTATATTTATGCTTAATATTTTATTGTTCTCCAATTTTCAGGTTTTAAGACAACTATTTGGTTTTAAAAAAAAATATAAATTAAATAATTACAGTTACTAAAATATTATTAATCCATTATAAATTATTTTATATTTATGCTTAATATTTTATTGTTCTCCAATTTTCAGGTTTTAAGACAACTATTTGGTTTTAAAAAAAAAAATAAATTAAATAATTACAGTTACTAAAATATTATTAATCCATTATAAATTATTTTATATTTATGCTTAATATTTTATTGTTCTCCAATTTTCAGGTTTTAAGACAACTATTTGGTTTTAAAAAAAAAATATAAGGTATGTTTTATTTCGTTCATAATGCTTATATGTGTTTTTATTGCTTTTTATGTGTGCTTTTAGTAATTGTTACCGAGTATATGATTTTTTTAAAATCCTATCTTTCGTGCGTAGTGCACTAGCAATGAGCGATATTAGTGGTACAAGTGGTATAAAGCCTGTTGATAAAGGTCAACAATGTACAAATGTTCAAAAGAGATGCTGTGAGAATATGTCTAAGTACGAATGTAGAAACCTACGCCGTAGGTTAGCTGCTAATGCTTTGGCGCTTGAGAAAGGAGAGAAGACTTCTCAAGCCAAATCACATTTTAGTGCTCCAATTATATCAGGTTTAATATAATATTTCTATGTTTTGCTTGGTTAATCAAATTATAAGTCATCATCAATTAAATTTTGACTCTATCTTTTTTTTTTCTTTTTTTTTCCCCTTTGGAATGATGGATGGATATGTGAATGTACATTGACATAATTTACATTGTTATCAATTGTGAAAAATTCGTGATTGGGGGTAGATGATTTTGAAAATCATCCTTTTAAATTGTCTGCTGTTAGTGATTGCACTTTTTGTGGTGCAAAACGATTCCAGTACGAACCATCGGGCTTTTGTTGTCGTGGTGGTGAAATCAAGCTGGTTTCCAATGCAATGCCTTGTGTATTGAAAAATTTATTCACCGGTTGTGATGAGGCTTCAAAGAATTTTATGAACTGTGTTAGAACTTATAATAACACATTTGCATTTACGTCTCTTGGAATACACAATCATGACAAAGATTTGTGCAGACGTAACAAAGGAATATATACGTTCAGAGTTCAGGGACAAATGTACCATCTAATAGATGATCTTATACCCCATGGTCATTCACCCCGTAATTTGCAACTCTATTTCTTTGACACTGATGCAGAAGTATATAATAGAGTTGGGTACACTAATCGACTTGATAGAAGCATAGTTAGTGATCTTGTTGAACTTATGTCCCAAAATCCATATGCTCAATTTTTTAGAAGTCTCAAGGATGTCAAATTTGGGGATAACTTTGTTATAAGTTTGAACTCAACTACATCATTAGATCAAAGAGTTTATAATTTGCCTACAACTTCACAAGTTGCTGCAATATGGCTAGAGAATGATTCAGACAAAGTCCCAAATAATAGAAGCATTAAGGTGTATGCATGTAGTGGGCGTTCCCATAATGTTCAATACTATTATGGTTGTTATGACCCATTACAATATCCTCTTTTGTTTCCACTTGGTGAAACTGGTTGGCATGAAGGAATTGATAGGAATGTTGCCCTTACATATAATAAAGTAAGGAAACGTCAATCATGCATTATTGACCCTACAATTGTCTCATCTGTGGAAGAACTAATTGCGACTGAAGAATCAATTATTAGTGAGGGAAAAAAGAAAAGGTGTGTTTCTTGTAGGGAATATTATGCATACAAGTTTCAAGTGCGTTCAAATGATCAGTGTTTGTTATTACATACTGGAAGACTTTTACAACAATTTATTGTTGACATTTATATCAAAATTGAAAATCAAAGACTTGATTATTATAGGACACAACAAGATCAATCTAGAATTGAAACATATCAAGGATTAGTAGATAGTGTTGGTGTTGGAGCAAGTACTGGTTATGATGTCGGTCGTAGAATCATATTGCCAGTGTCTTTTATTGGTGGACCACGTGATATGAGGAGGAGATACATGGATGCTATGTCACTTGTTCAACGATTTGGAAAACCCGACCTTTTTTTAACAATGACATGCAATCCAAATTGGCTTGAGATTAAAGAGTTGTTATACTATAATGATGAGGCACATAATAGACTTGATCTTCTTGCAAGAGTTTTTCGAGCACGGGTTGAAGTAATGAAAGATGACATTTTGAAAAAACAAATTTTTGGTGAAGTTGCAGCCTATACATATGTGATTGAGTTTCAAAAGAGAGGCCTTCCTCATGCTCATTTTTTATTGATTCTACGCGGGAAACATAAAATTACTTCACCAGATCAGAGTGATAAGATTGTGAGTGCTGAAATACCAGATAAAAATGTTGATCCTTATTTGCATAGTTTAGTTGCAAGGCATATGATTCATGGTCCATGTGAGTCTTTAAATCCTACATTTTCTTGCATGGTCCAAAAAAGAGAAGGGAAAAACAGGTGTTGTAAAAGTAAATACCCTAAATCGTTTTCTAATGAAACAGTTTTGGGTGATGATTCCTACCCTATTTATCGTAGGAGGGATACTTTTAAAACTGTTTTTGTTAGGGGACATGTGTTGGATAATCGATGGGTTGTTCCTTATAACAAATATTTATTGGAGAAGTTTGATTGCCATGTTAATGTTGAAATATGTGCAGGAATTAAATGTGTTAAATATATTTATAAGTATATTTATAAAGGACATGATAGAGTTAGCATTCGGTTGTGTGGAAATAATGTTGTTGAGGAATATGATGAAATTAAAGAATTTCAGAATGCAAGATGGGTATCACCTCCTGAGGCAGCATGGAGGATTTTTAGCTTTAATCTTGCTGAAATGAAACCTTCTGTTGTGCATTTGCAAGTTCATTTACCAAACTATCAGTATATCAAATTCAATAAACACGAGAAGTTGGTTAGCATAGTTGATGAAAAGAATGGAGAACAAAATTATCGTTCTCGCACAATGCTAACTCAATTTTTCTATATGAACAGAGTAGATCAACTTGCAAAACAACTTAACTTATTATATCTTGAGTTTCCAGAATTCTTTGTTTGGTCATTGAATGATAAGCGTTGGCATCAAAGGAAACAAAGAGAGGTCATTGGAAGAGTTGTATCAGTTATGCCGTCAGAAGGTGAACGTTATTATTTAAGATTATTACTAATGAATGTCAGAGCTCCTACTTCTTTTTGTAGTTTGAAGATAATTAAAGGACATACAATGGAGACCTTTAGAGAGGCTGCTGAAAAATTGGGACTGCTATCCAGTGATTGTAGCATAGAGAGTTGTATTGAAGAAGCTATTTTGTGTCAAATGCCAACAAGTTTGCGACAGTTATTTGCTACTCTACTAATCTTTTGTGATTTACCTAATCCAGTAAGGTTTTGGAATAAATATAAGGAATTCTTTTGTCAAGATTTTATGAACTCAACTAAGTATACTAAGTTTGAAGCTGAACTCAAAGCACTTCAACTTGTGAAGCACTTGCTACAAAAAAATGGTAGAAAAATCACCGAATTTAAATTACCTGACCCTGATGTTTATCTTTCTGATTCCCAAAGACAATATAAAGAAGTTGAGGTAGAAAGAAACCTAGGAATCAATGAATATGACTTGCATTGTATTGACAAACTAAATGACATGCAACGATTGGCTTTTGATAAAATTATGGTTGCTGTACATTCAGATTGTGGTGGAGTATTTTTTCTTGATGGCCCTGGTGGAACAGGAAAAACATTTCTTTATAGATGTTTATTGGCAAAGGTTCGGTCACAGGGATTTATTGCACTAGCTACAGCGAGTTCAGGTATTGCCGCTTCAATTCTACCTGGTGGTAGAACGGCTCATTCTAGGTTTAAGATTCCTATTGATGGGGATAATAGATATGTGTGTAATATTAGTAAACAAAGTGCAGAAGCTGAATTACTAAGGCATAGCAAGTTGATATTGTGGGATGAAGCTTCCATGGCCAATCGTAAATGTGTAGAGAGTCTTCCATGGCCAATCGTAAAAAAAAAGATGTATGATATTTTGCAACTTTTCATGACATCAAATGTTGTGGCCTTAACTTGATGCTAGGTAATTATAAGTTAAAGTCTTTTTGGCTATTACACTTTTAATTCAAATTATATATATTATTTCAAAACAAATTCTCAACGCATTAATAGGTCATTGGGCATGTCGTTTCGCGCAAAGCGCGTGCCCGGTAACTAGTATATATATATAGTTATAACTTATCCGATGCTCAGGCCTAGCTATGCAAATGACTCCCTACAAGATCAACCCTTTAAAACTCTTCATCATCTGAGAACTCTATATCATCAATAATTCCATAAATTCAGGCTTGTCTTGTTGAAAAGAAAACGTCACTGTCCATGTCTCGGGATATGATCGAGGTAGGGTTGCCAGTTCTTTGTGCATAAATCTCTGCGATGCGTTTACGCAGTTTCAATGCTTCTAGTTCTCCTGCATGACTCTAAAAAAAAAAAAAAAAAGTCCTAGGTTGATGGATCATTACCCTGATGATATAACAAAATGTTCCTCTAGCTCGCATGAAAAGCGAAGACAAACGATAGAATTGAACAACCGTACAGGCATCTTTTGGGTATTGCGTACGACTCTACAATAAAATAGATCCTGAACCCTCCCTTCCAAGAAAAAAAAAATAGAATCTAT
The DNA here is from genome assembly GCF_003576645.1 of Ipomoea triloba. NCBI lineage: Eukaryota > Viridiplantae > Streptophyta > Magnoliopsida > Solanales > Convolvulaceae > Ipomoea > Ipomoea triloba. Next base: position 22,832,801 of record NC_044917.1, read on the forward strand.
CAGAACAAAATGGATAAATGATCAAATTGCCACCCTTCCTTTCGGAGAAGTTGAAAAATATTATGATGACTCCGTTGCTTTATATAGTTCTATTTGTGATTTTTTTGTCTCTAGCAATCCCAAAGTTTCTTTTTTTTTTGATCCGATCAAATAATGAAAAAAATAGTGACTTACATATTCTTAATTACTCCCTGGCATGAAAACAAAAAAGGTTTGTGACGCTGGACTAGACTCCCGATAGATTAGAGAAAATCGGAAATACCTTTGAGTCCATACTCCTCTCTCGATGGTAGTTTGTGTTGGACGAGAAAGGAAACAAAATGTTCTATAATTATAAAGCGGAAATTCTAAATTGATAAATCAAAACATTATGATAGTACAAAATATAATTCATATTTAGAAAGTGGACTTATATTAAAATTAGTAATATTAATAGTTAATAGTTTTTTAAAGCAAGTAATAAGTTATTAAATTGAAGAGATCAAATCAAGTAAATAATGGGGACCCATTGCTCTCGTCTTGGGAACAATAAAATATGCCGATCTTCTCACATAGCAGACCTTAACATTTGTTATTGTATGAACTAAACCAACACATTTAAATAGTTTGCTTGTGCTGCAAATGAATTCCATTTTGAAGCTTTAATATAATCAAGAGTTAATACCCAAAATTGTCTTCGACTATAGTGGTTTTTCTCAATTTTATCCTAAACGACTTTAGTCTCATAAAGTGGTCCCAGACTTTAGTGTTATCACCCAAATTTATCCTCCGTTTATTAATCTGTTAAGTTGGTGTTAAGTCTGGGGACAATTTAATAATTTCATAATGTGGTCTCTCACTCCACCGGCGAATGGCCTCTTTTACCCACTACTGAACGTCGAACAACACACAAATGCAGCTCGCTGGGGATCTACATCTCTGGAACCTACACAAATCTCTCTAAATAAAAAGAAGAAGAATTGAAGTAAAATTCAAAATGAAATTTCGCAAATTGCAAGAAAACAAAGGCCTACGAGTTGGTAGAAAACTCACCAAGAATGATACCAGATCCATGGAACAAATTGAATAAATCCAGAAAAGCAAAACTTGGGAAGCAAAGCAATGAGTAAAAATTTCAGAAATGAAATAGACCAAAGAGAGGTCAAGAAGAAGACTTAAATATGAATTGACTATATTGCCCCTCAACTTAACACCGGATTGACAACTTCACTAACGGAGGACAAATTTGGATGATAACACTAAAGTCTGAGACCACTTCATGAGACCAAAGTCGTTTAGGACAAAATTGAGAAAAATCACTATAGTCGAGGACAATTTTGGGTATTAACTCATATAATCAAAGAATTTGAGAGGATTAATAAGGACACGAAGAAATTCATTCGCAATTGCGGGGATAGCTCAGTTGGGAGAGCGTCAGACTGAAGATCTGAAGGTCACGTGTTCAATCCACGTTCACCGCAATTTATGTTTTATTCTTATAATGTAAATATATTAGTCTTCGTGTAATAAGGTTTAAAGTGATGCACTATAATATGCATTAGTTGTCGTCCAGCGGTTAGGATATTTGGCTTTCACCCAAGAGACCTGGGTTCAATTCTCGGCAACAGAACTTTTCCCTTTTGGGCGAAAGCACCGACCCATCATCCATTAAAGGACTTGCAAAGTTGAAAATTCCAACTGGGTTACGAAGGATATAAGCAAATTTTATTGTGGGCCATGGCCAGGAGACCCGGGTTCGATTCTCGGCAACGGAACTTTTCCCTTTTGGGCGAAAGCACCGACCCATCATCCATTAAAGGACTTGCAAAGTTGGAAATTCCAACTGGGTTACGAAGGATATAAGCAAATTTTATTGTGGGTCATGGTCTATGTAACAATATTGCTATGTTTTTTAGTTTTATTTTTACACGCACACTAGCTTTATTATAATAATACTAAAGTATCATTTTAATTATACTACAGTTTCATTTGATAATAATGTGCTATACTTTTTAGTTTCATTTTTCCCACATACTAGTTTCATTATAATAATACTACAGTATCATTTTAATTTTACTACAGTTTCATTCGACGATAATGGTTTACACTGCGATGTATGTACTATGGTCGACTGTATATATGTTGTATGCATGCATATATTATATGCGAATATTTTCATATTTAACTATCTACGTAAATAAGTTTTGATTCGTAGACATGTATCATTTACTCTCGGAATCTGAATCGCCGGTGAAAAGTGACCGGACCCCGGAAGAACAAGATTTGCTGGAGAGAAGCACAAAGAAGTCAAAACGGGGTGAAAGATCGCCGAAAGGCCCCAAGAACATATCGATGATGGACATAGTCCAAGAGACGGCTCTTGCGTCGACGGTAGAACCGATGCATGCGACATCCTCTGTACCCCCAGCGACATATAGGCAGTCTCTGGTTGGCCAAAGCAGTTGCCAGCCATTGGAGAACGAATCAGATGAAGAAATTGTATCAGATAAGGAGGAAATAGATGAGGCCAATTCTGACCCAGACTACCCGACAATAATCGTCACCAAGGCTGAGAAGGTGAGATTTCGAAAACCTTGGCGCCGTTCTTTAATTGTTCGAGTTCTTGGTTGATCAGTGGGATACTCATACCTCCTGTAACACCCCGGCTCGGCTATACCGTACATCCGGAGTAGTTACCGCCACACCTAGGCTGAACTCAATCAAATCCAGATAGAGTTCACCCTAGATGCACAGGCTGAAGACAAGGAAACTGTTTCATATCGTCATTACCCATCATAACTTCATATATATATATATTAGCAGCAAAAGGGTAGCTATACTAGCTACAAATATGTACAAGAGTTTCTTACGGCCCAATAGAACAAGAATTTGGGCTATTCTCGACCTTACTAGCCAACTTGGAACTACCATGGCTACAAAAAGGTATTTACACAAAAAGGTCAGCTTCGACTTCTTCCCTGGGACACGACCTACTCTAGTGGGCGGTACACTGGGCCGGTATACGTTCCCCAAACAAGGTGCCACTCGCCCTCGAACCAGGTGATATGATCCAGGAAATTACATGGAGTGTTTACCATCATCCACTCGTCAAAACTATCCAGGGGACTAGGGTCCCACGGATAAGGGTAGTGAACAACGAACTCGAGAGGGTCGCTCCCCCTTAAAACCTCGATGGGGTAGAACCCATAACTCGCCTGAATAGCATCAATGAAACTCAATGGACTACTGGGAGCAGGAGGACAGACAGGTACAATTGGGTGAATAGGAGCAGGAGTAGGATCAGGAGCATAAGCCGGAGCTGGAGGGTCAGGAGCGAAGCCGGGAGTATACGGGTCGTAACCCGCTAGATACTGTACATACTCATCATAATCTATTATGGGAAACATGAACTCTAATGAACCACCAGAGTTCCCTAGGCTGCAAGAGCCCACGCGAGACTGCATCTGATAAGGGACACAATGAAGTGTAGTTAGCACGACGGCTAAGTAAGGAAATCCATTGTCACTCAAAAGTAAACAAAGGTTTTGAAAACATAATAATTTGAAAGCTGTAAAGTTTTACCCATGAGTTGAAACTCTACCTGCAACCAGATTATCAACAGTAGAAAATAAAGTAGAGTATATGACTTGAACCAACATGTAAAACTTTTCTCAATTAACAATAATGGCATGACTGCCGCTCAAAATCACTTTTCCATTTTTCAGACAAGTTTGCAAAACTTTTCATTTCCAGGAATTTTCATCATTTTTATCTCAAAAGAGAGTTCGGCAGCACATTGTAGTGCTCAAAATTCGACACATTTTGCTCCTCAGCATAGTTACGGAGTAACTAAATTTTCATAGTTAAAAATTCACTTAGTTTCCCCCTGGGTAAGTGTGAGGCCTTCTTGGAGTGTTTTCTTAACTCCCTTTTTCCAACCCCGGCCCATGGCATTTAAGCCCTCCCGTAGGTCAATCATCTCAACAACCTCGGGCCATGGCATTTAAGCCCTCCCGTAGGTCAATCATCTCAACAACCTCGGGCCATGGCATTCAAGCCCTCCCGTAGGTCAATCATCTCAACAACCTCGGGCCATGACATTTAAGCCCTCCCGAAGGTCAATCATCTCAACAACCTCGGGCCATAGCATTTAAGCCCTCCCGTAGGTCATTCATCTCAACAACTTCGGGCCATGGCATTTAAGCCCTCCCGTAGGTCAATCATCTCAACAACCTCGGGCCATGGCATTCAAGCCCTCCCGTAGGTCAATCATCTCAACAACCTCGGGCCATGACATTTAAGCCCTCCCGAAGGTCAATCATCTCAACAACCTCGGGCCATAGCATTTAAGCCCTCCCGTAGGTCATTCATCTCAACAACTTCGGGCCATGGCATTTAAGCCCTCCCGTAGGTCAATCATCTCAACAACCTCGGGCCATGGCATTCAAGCCCTCCCGTAGGTCAATCTTGTAAACAACCATGGCATTCAAGCCCTCCCGTAGGTCAATCTTGTAAACAACCGCTGGGCTATGGCAATTAAGCCCTACCGTGGGTTAATCAAGTCCTCCACCACTTATCCAGAAACTAAGGTTTTCAAAACATTCTTTCTTTCCTGGATTCAAATAGCATTTTCACATAATGTCTCAAAATGACTATTTCTTTCAAAATATGTTTCCAAAATATTCACATTTACCAATGGCTTTTTAACACAAATTTCTCAAGTGATAAGGGTTATATTTGTTCCTTAAAGACAAGATTTTATTTCCAAATTGATGTACATAACTTCCAGAACAATATTTGTTCTTTCAAATATTGAACTCAGTTGCCCGTAGGCCTTTCAAACATCATATCATTCAGGAGCAAAAATTTCGAAAGAAAATTCAGTCGAAAACATATCCGCGCACAGTGGACACGCTGGTGTCTGCACCGCCGAACGCACGACGGACGCGCGCGTCCGGTGCCGCGTCCGTCGTTCTGCCTGGTTCCTAACCTACTGGACGCGCAGTGGACGCGCGTCCAGGGTCGCGTCCCTGAAATTCTGCCAGTTTTGGGCAGCGAAAATAATGTGGTAACAACTTGATTTTCCAATATTTTCATAAGTATAAGCCTATATGGACATAATTATGACATATACATGCATATACTAGCTATGAACATGTATACAAAAATTACCAAAATTCAAAGAGTAGTCTCATGAGCTAACTAAGAAATCCCCAAGCTTAACACATAATTTCCACGTAAAACTCCTAGTCTCATAATTCACTAGCAATTGTCCATTTTCAAGTGACTAAACCGACTTAAGGGATTCCTTACCTTTCAAGTAGCTTTTAACACCGTAGAAAATGTTGTGAACCTTTCCTCCAAATTTCCACCGAAGACCCTAAGTAATTTATACCACAATAACAACATTTTCAAGAATTCTTAGCTTAAAATTAAGTTCTAGGAAAGAATTCTAGTCTTTTTACCGAATAAAAATAAAAGTGTTACCTAGTATGGAAGAACTTGTGAAGGAATTGGCTATGGAGTTTCTTGAACACAAGATGAAGATGAAATTTTTCCTCCCTCTTTATCTCTCTAATTATTTCGGCCACAAGGGGTAGGAATGGGGAAGCTTGGAGATTAAGTTTCTTAGCTTGCAAGACTTATCCCATACTCATCCTAGTTAATTAATTATTTATTACCATGGTATCAGAGCGGTACGAACCTTTGGGAGCTTAGGCTATGAGATGTTGGAAATAAGAAAGTATTAGAGCCTAAGTTGTTAATTTTGGGGATAGGAATTAAGTGGTGGTCTATCTTGAACCTTAGATGATAAGAAGGAAGTTTTGAGGACGAAACTATTCTTAAGGAGGGTAGACTGTAACCCCTCACTCATTCCAATAAGCTGCGAACCTACGTACCGGTCACGAACCGTAAGGATTTTTAAAGTATGTGTTCGGTCCCGATTGTCCTAGGGAATGAATTAGTAGGCACTATACTATTAAGCTTGAACTTCCTACGTGATTAAATTAGCCCGTAAGAGAGAAAATTTATTCCGACCCTTGTATCGCAGTATTTCGCGATATACCAAAAATTATCCGATTTTTCAAATTAGTGACGAGATTATTTTCAAAATAATTTTGGTTTCAAAATTCTTCCTATTTAAATTATTTTCCACCGAAACTATATCTGTTTTAATCCCGAACAGTCTAACCGAAGATATTTTCCCTTACCCACCACAAAAATGTGACACTTGGCAACTCCCTACACCACATGTTATTATTTAAATATTTTTGAAGATGATCAAAATGGAAACTTGATCTCCAAGTTTCTTATTTCTTACCTTATAAGAAACAATGTAGCTTGATCTTCAAGTTTCTTCATCCCTAAAATGTTGCTATAAAAGGAGACTTGATCTCCCATTTTCTTCATTCCATACCCATTTGGCCGAAATTTAGAGAGGTAAAAGGAGAGGAAAATTCTTCATCTTCTTCCTTGAGTTCAAGAAGCTTCATAGCCAATTTCTTCACAAGATCATCATCTATTCGGTAAAATTCCATTTTTATTCGGTTAAAAGCTTTGTTTTCTTCCCTAGAACCTAGCTATAGGTTAAGATTTCTTAAAATTATTGTTATGGTAGTATGTTTTTCCTAGGGATTTTGGTGAAAGAATTGAGTAAAGGAGAGGATTTAGCTATTGATGTTTAAAGGGTTTGAAGGAAAATCTAGCCTCTCAAGTTTCTTATCAAGTGGCTAGAATCCCATTAAGTGTTGATGAGAGTTTTGGTCTTCAAGGGTAAGATTTCATGTTCACTAAAATTATTATTTACCCCATATATATGTATATTGATATATGATATGATATGATATCAAAATTATGTGTTTTGCAAAATTATGTGCATTATGATGTCCATGTGATCACAAGTGCATTGCATAATATGTGTATGATTCTCGAATTATCGAGAATTGATTTTTACGGGTCAAACCCGTGTGTTGAGTAAATGCTTGGCTTGGAATTTTGGTGTTATGTACATATATGTACTAAGAATGATATATTCTTATGGAATGAATTATTGTGGAGAAAAATACGTCTTGAGAAATTATATATTTTTGAAGAAAATATTTATTATGAAGAAATGATATATTTTGGAAATTATATGTACATATTTAGTCTTGGAGGATAAGAATACTTGCTGCCGGTCTGAGCCGGAAATGGGCTGCGATCCAGATTATTATGAGCACTTAGGGCTGCGGTTCTATTTGCTATTGATATGAGAACCTAGGGCTGCGGTCCTATTGATTGAGTATTGGTGCGGGTTGTATCCCCAACTTGGTATTTAATCCTCCTTGACAAATATGTTATTTTGGGAAAAGTATATCTCCACATTATTTTGGAAAAGTATATTATGAGAAAAGTATATCTCCACATTATTTTGGAAAAGTATATTATGAGATAAGTATATCTCCACATTATTTTGGAAAAGTATATTATGAGATAAATGAATCTCCACATTATTTTGGAAAAGTATATTATGAGATAAATGAAAAAAACTCAAGCCTATATTTTTCGGGGTGAAATGGAACTTACTTAGCTTATGCTAATTTTGGGATATACACCCCTTCGTTTTTGTGTTAAAATGATTTTTGCAGGATATACACCCCTTCGTTTTTGTGTTAAAATGATTTTTGCAGGTTATACACCCCTTCGTTTTTGTGTTAAAATGATTTTTGCAGGTAAACATGAATAGGATGGAAGTGAGGTTGAGATTAGTCCATTTGAGGAGTAGGCATTTGGAGGATTTTATTATTTGGAGGAAATTTTGGTTGTATAATTATTTCCTTGTATTAAGTTGGACTTTGGATGTATTTTGATGTTGTAAGTTTAGCCTGTGCACTTAGAGTGGAGTTTGTCAAAGAGGTGATAGAATTCACTCTAGGTGTGGCGGTAACATCCATTTTCTGCTGGTTAGATGTGTAAGCTTCCGCAATATATTATTAGTGATTTGGTAATAAATTCAAGGTGTGAAAATTGGGGTGTTACACCTCCACCAAAGACTATCAAGTTTTTGGAAGCTAGAGGGCAACTTTGAACTCATCGCATTGGAGTATGACTATTTCATAGCTCGATTTGAGACCCAGATTGACTACGATTTTGCTAGATTCGGTGGTCCTTGGATGATCTTGGATCACTACTTGGTCGTCCAAGAATGGACCCCAAACTTTGATCATACGACCAACAAGACGGAGAAGCTCCTGGTATGGGTGCGCTTGCCTCCTATCCCAATCGAGTACTTTGAGGAAGACTTTTTGTAGAAGATAGGGAAGAAAATTGGCCGCCCCATAAAAATTGATGATACGATAAGGCCTTACTAATAAAGCTGCCCATTTAACTCGTATTTTAGACGAGTTGAACTGGAAAATTTTCAATCCAACCCGTGTGGAAATACGAGTTATCCAAACCCCCTAGTCGCACCCTCAAATTTATTATGTAATTGAGTATTATAAAGTTATACACGGTATATTTTATAAACTTTATAACGTAATAATATTATATTACACAATAAAAATATTAAATGCAAATTATATTATTATTAAAAATAAATTAAATAAATTATAATTATATATTAAAGATTAAAATCTAATTTTCAAGTGTGGCCGCGTCTTAACGTGTGGTCAGTGCGGCCGCACCACTATGTATACAAATATACGCCACTCAATGTCAGAAAATGTACCACACAAATATGCACCATTAGGTACGCATCACCAAAAATCACCACTAGGTATGCAATATACACCACACAGTGTTGAGAAATGCACATTAGGGACAGAGGAGTTATGGTGCATTATTTTGAGTGTGTGGTGTGTTTTTTTGTATTTTCATTGTGGTGCATTTTCTTACATTGAGTGGTGTATATTTGTATACATAGTGGTGTGAACCGCACCGACCGCATGGAAAGGCGCGACCACATTTGAACATAATTATATATATATATATTCTCTCCTACTGTAGATCAAATTAGAGGCCTAGAGAACATGTAAAAATGCTACTACGTATGTTTTTGATCACATGTTTTAAGGTATTTGTCCGTGATTCTTGATGACATATCATCAATATTTTAAAGATGCAAACTTCACTGCTACAGTGCTACTACGGATAATGTGTATATGTATATATATATATATATATATATATATATATATATATATATATTGATTTCTATTCAAATGTGGCCGCGCTTTCCCGTACGGTCGGTGCGATTTATACCACTCAATGTTAAGAAACACACTACAATGAAAATGCATAAAAACACCTCATAACTCCCCTGTTTCTAATTGTGCATTTCTGAACACTGTGTGGTGTATTTTTTTTATGCCTAGTGGTGTGTTTTGTGGTGATGTATACCTAATAGTGCATATTTGTGTGGTGCATTTATTAACATTGAGTGGTGCATTTCATAACATTGAGTGGTGTAAACCGCACTGACCGCACGGGAAGGCGCGACCACACCTGACTCTACTATATATGTGGCCACCCCTTAACGTGCGGTCAGTGCGACCTCACCACTATGTATACAAATATACAGCACTCAATGTTAAAAAGTACACCACACAAATATGTATCATTAGGTACGCATCACCAAAAAACACACCACTAGGTATGCAAATATACACCACACAGTGTTAGCAAATGCACTATTAGGGGCAGGGGAGTTATGGTGCATTATTTTGGCTGTGTGGTGTGTTTTATGGTGTTTTTGTGTATTTTCATTGTGGTGTGTTTTCTAACATTGAGTGGTGCATTTTCTAACATTGAGTGGTGTGAACCGCACTGATCGCACAGGAAGACGCGGCCACATTTGAACAGATTTCTATATATATATATATATATATATATATATATATATATATATATATATATATATATATATATATATATATATATATAAAACTAGTATTTTGTACGTGCGATGCGCGAAAATTAATGCCCAATATTAAAACATTAATAAATACAAATAATTAGAATTTATAATTCGAATTATATATACACAAGTAATATATGTATTTTGTACACACACATATATGATTTACCATTAATAGAAATTTAATTAAAATATAATTAACCATTAAATTAATTATATAATGATTTTAATAAAATGATAATTAAAGAATATGAAAAAGATATGATAGATATAGGTGTATGGTAATAGTGATGGAGTTAAAAAGTAACGGTGTTATAACGGTGTAAGGGTAGTTTTGTATAACAAGAATGTGGTAGGGACAATTTTGTCTAATAACATTGAAGTGTACAACATTTAAAGCAAAATATATACATTTATTAGCATATAAAAAGAGGGACATAAATCAAGGATATAACCTTGATTGAGACTTATTACGTTTTTAGATTTGTTCAAATAATTTAATGTGTCTAGTTGAAAATGGTTTTTTTTTTGGTAAATTCACGGGGTCTTTTCCTCCGTCCGTTTAGGCACAAGAGCTGGCCCAGGGGGAATCGTCGCTTGTGGGAATTGAATCTAGGTTCTCCTGAAATTATTCCCCACAAAGAGAGCTCATTTGCCACTTGAGCTACCCCATTGGTTAGTTGAAAATGGTTTTAGTTGTTAACTTAGAAGTTAAGGGTTCAATTTTTAACTTATACAAAAATTAAAAAAATTTAACAATATAATTTAAAAATTAATAAATGGGTTGACACATTTAGCCCGTCAGCCCGTGCAACATGGGTTGGGTTGGTAAAATACCAACTCGTGAAAAAACGGTCCGGCCTGGTCCGTTCCCAAATAAACTCGGGACGGGCCAGGCTGGCCCGTTTTGATAGCTCTAGCCCTTAGGGGTATGAGTCATACCCTACACCCTAACAATTCATATTTACTCTTTCAACTTTTAATGATTAATGTATTACAGAAAATATTATGTGTACTCTCATTTTGAGAAAATTACACTTTTTGTCCTATGACTATAGATGTCTTGTTAATTTTAGTACTTGACTTTAAAAACTAACAATTTAGTCCCGTAACTATGTAATTTTTAACACATTTGATCCTGCCGGCCAAATCACCGGCCAAATATTGTCTGAAAAGTTGTAAATCATTTTTATTTATTTAATCATGAGGGCAAACCTGTCATTTCACGTCATTTCTTCTTCTTCCATGGTGGATCAATTTTTCCAGTTGTTTTTTGGCAGCATTTTCTTCGATAGAGAGCTCAGAATGACGTCGCACCTCTTCAATTTCATCTTCAAGTGTCTTGCTCTCGACAAAACCACGCTTCCGGCCAAAGGCATCACAACAATCCCAGAACAATTGGCGGCAAAATTGCCGAAAGTCTCTATATGGTTAAATTCAAGAGTAGCTTCCATCGATCTAGAATCGATTTCGGATTTGAACCCCGCCGGGATGCACGTGACGTTATATAACGGAAAAACTTTAAAGAGTGAGCTCTGAGTGATTATACATTGAAAATGGCCAACAATGAGACTTTATCAAGGGAAAGTAAAACCCATGCAAGAAATGAGGGAATAATAACACAAGTTTGATTCTCCGTCAAAGTGCTTGAGAAAACTATTAAGAAAACTCATTACCATCGGCTAAAGCAAAGTAAAGAACCCAAGTTGTCGATGAAGATGACTGTTGTTGGAAGAAGAACATAGGCGAAGCAAAAGACCAAAATGCCCCCACGATTAAATAAATAAAAATGATTTACAACTTTCTGGCGACATTTGGCCGGGAGGACCAAATAATGTGTTAAAAATTGCATAGTTGCGGGACTAAATTGTTAGTTTTTAAAGTCAAGTACTAAATTTAACAAGACTTCTATAGTCATAGGACTAAAAGTGTAATTTTTTCTCTCATTTTTTATTATCAAATTTTATTCCCACATACAAAATCTTGATATAGACATTTGTATTGGGAGTTGGGACCCACATGAAAAAAGTAGGGTGACCGTCACATCAAGAATAAAATTTAGGAGTAAAATCTGGGGTTCATGTAGTAGAATTCACATATTACTCCATCTGTATCATTTTACATGTCATGTTTATTATTTATTAGTCAAATCAACGGTTTTTTTTTTAATTTTTTTAAAATTATCTTTAGCATTTTTTAATAATTTTTTTTTTGTGTTTAATAGTATTTTTTAATGTCGTTTTATATTTTTTGAGTAATATTTTAGAGATCATATAGTGTCCTCTTCTGTACAAATTTGGATGATTTCTTCTTTTGATGTGCACATAATGTATTTTATATAGTAACACTAAACTTTTTTTTTTTTTTTGGAAAACCAACCAAAAGAACTTCATTAAAGCAAATGTGCAATACAATCAGGAATAGACGATAACCAACTAACGGGACCAGGATGCGAATCAGTAGCTCTAGCTAAAGCATGAGCACACTCATTCACTGATCTAGAAACAAACATAAAAGACACTGATTCAAAGTGTCGACCAATCTCCTTGCAGTCGCCAATAACACAACCAGCATATGACACATCAGACCCTGAACCGTTTAACAAGCAACAAACCGTCTGACAATCTGAGAATATCTCAACTTTAGTGTAACCTCTATCCTTGACCCACGAGAGAGCATCCTTCACCGCCATAGCTTCCGCTAAGTGTACATCGTTCATACACCGAAGGATCCCATTCCGAGCTGCCAAAAAGAGGCATGTCGAATTGAAAACAACACAACCATAATAAGCACGTTCAGGATTCGGGAAAACAGCGGCATCCACAAAGACCTTAACAGCATCGCTACTCCCTGCATTGTCAACCTGCCATGCATGTGAGGGAATGCTCGTTGCAACTGTAATATTCCCCAAATTCTGCCACGTCTCCATGCTACGTTAGATTTCATTCACCACAGTATTCAACTGCCAGGGCTTGCCATTCCACACCAGCTCATTTCGAGCTCGCCAAATACTCCACCAGGCTGCTATAATACGTAGTTTAAGCACTGCTTCCCCCCTCGATAAGATATCACAGAGCCAAGCAATACAACCCTGACCAATCCCAGGAATATTATTGGTCAGAATAGTTTGCCAAAGAGGTACAACACTTTCGAATCCTTCATCAAATGATCCAGTGACTCTGGTTCCAAGGCATGTCGAATTGAAAACAACACTTTCGAATCCTTGAATTTAAATGGAGGCATGCCTTTAGTCAAGGGATCTGCTAACATCAACTCAGTACTAATGTGTTCAATGATTACAACTTTATTTTGACACGCTCCCTAATAGCTAAGAATTTGATGTCGAGGTGCTTACTTCGACTCCCACTTTTGTCATTCTTAGCCAGGAAGACTGCAGCTAAGTTGTCACAATAGACCTTCAATGGCTTAGATATAGAGTCCATGACTCTAAGCCTAGAGATGAAATTCTTGAGCCACACACCTTGTGATGTAGCCTCGTAAAGGGAAACGAACTCGGCTTCCATAGTAGAAGTAGTTATTAAAGATTGTTTAACACTTCTCCACGAGATAGCCCCACCAGCCATGATAAAGACGCACCCTGAAGTTGACTTTCGAGAATCAATACAGCCATCGAAGTCCGCATCAGAATAATCAACAACATCTAGCATGTCCGCCTACTTAAACCCAAACACGTAACTCTTAGTTCCTTTTAGGTACCTCAAAACTCTCTTCACAGCTCTCCAGTGGTCCAAACCTGGATTATGCAAGTATCGTCCTAGCATCCCGACAACAAAAGCTATGTCGGGCCTTGTACAGACTTGAATGTATCCAAGACACCCAACTACTGTAGCATATGGGATGTTCTTCATGGATTCCTTTTCAAGATCATTCTTTGGACATTGATCCAGACTAAACTTGTCCCCTTTTGCTATGGGGGCAACGTTTGGTGAACAATTCTGCATCTGAAATCTCTCTAACACTTTGTTGATGTAGGTTTCTTGAGATAGACCCAGTATACCTCGAGACCTATCCCTATGGATTTTTATGCCAATAACATAAGAGGCATCACCCATATCCTTCATATCAAAGTTTTTAGAGAGGAATTGTTTCACATCACGAAGCATCCCTTATCATTGGTGGCAAGCAAAATGTCATCCACATATAAGACAAGAAAGCATATTTTACTCCCACTTACCTTCTGGTATATACAATGATCAAGATGATTTTCAGCAAAACCAAATGAAGAAATTACCCCATCGAACTTGATATACCATTGTCAGGAAGCTTGTTTTAGTCCATATATGTATTTCTTAAGCTTACAAACTAAGTTCTCACCACCCCTAGAAGAGAAACCTTCAGGTTGTTTCATAAAAACCTCCTCTTCTAGATCACCATTAAGAAAGGCAGTTTTCACATCCATTTGTTGCAACTCAAGATTGAAATGTGCAACCAAAGCCAAAATGACTCGAAGTGAATCTTTCTTTGATACAGGAGAGAAAGTCTCCTTATAATCGATTCCTTCCTTTTGAGTAAATCTCTTCGCAACAAGTCGGGCCTTGTATCTCTCAATATTGCCTAATGAATCTCTTTTGGTCTTAAAGACCCATTTGCAGCCAATAGCCTTGGCCCTATTAGGCAATTCAACAAGTTCCCAAACCCCATTACTCTTCATGGAATTTATTTCATCCATCATGGCTTTATACCATAAGTCAGATTGCGCACAATTTGTAGCTTGAGAAAATGTTTCAGGATCATTTTCAGCTCCAATGTCAGATTCTTGTAGATATGAAACATAATAACTAGGAAGTGCTGATTGTTTTACTCGTGTAGACCATCTTAAAGTTGGATCACCACCACCTTGCATAGGCTGTGGGGCAACAACCTCTTCAGGAACTGGGAGCAGTTCTTGAATTGGCTCAGTCTGCATCGGTTCAGGATCTTGCTGTAAATCCTGAATTGGTTCAACCGTTGGCTCAAAATCCGGTTCAGGGGGTTGCTGTAAGTCCTGAACTGGTTCTTCCAAAGGCTGAGCCTCAACAGCTTGTGGAATCTCAATAGTGGGCTGTATATCTACAGGCGGAACTGAAAGAGCACTGCGGATAAGTACAACACCACTAGATGACGTAGAAGGCTGAGAGTCCATATGATCAAATGAAAGAATTAAGTCCTTAAATCGATCGCTCCCACTGATTAAGTCATCTTCAAGAAACTTAGCATTCCTTGATTCCACTATCCTAGTAGTATGAGATGGACAATAAAACCTATAACCCTTAGATGATTGTGCATATCCAATAAAGAAAACACTAATTGTCCTTGGGTCAAGTTTCTTTTCGTGTGGGTTATAAATCCTCACCTCAGACGGACATCCCCAAACACGCATATGTTGCAAACTCGGTTTCCAACCTTTGAATAACTCAAATGGTGTCTTAGGGACAACCTTGGTTGGAACGCGGTTTAATATATACGTTTCCGTCTTAAGTGCTTCAGCCCACAATGACTTTGGAAGCTTAGAGTTGCTTAGCATACTCCGCACCATATCAAGAAGGGTCTTGTTTATTCTTTCAGCTACACCATTTTGGTTTGGAGAGCCAGGCATGGTGTATTGAGCAAAAATCCCATGCTCTTGAAGAAACTTAGCAAAGGGACCAGGTGCTTGTCCATTTTCAATATATCTACCATAATATTCACCACCCCTATCATATCTAACTATTTGTATTTTCTTGTTACATTGGTTTTCAACTTCAGCCTTAAATAATTTAAAGGCATCCAATGCTTCGTGTTTATTATGAAGTAAATACACATAGGTAAATCTTGAGTAGTCATCAATAAAGGTGATGAAATATTTCTGACCGGAAATAGTCATATCGGGACAACATATGTCAGTATGAATAATTTCCAACAACGTTGAACTTCTATTGGCACCTTTCTTTGACTTGTTTGTTTGCTTACCCTTAATGCAGTCAACACAATTCTCAAAATTGGTATAGTCTAGAGTGGAAAGAACTCCATCCTTTACCAATCTTTTAATTCTTTCAAGGGAGATATGTCCTAATCTCCGATGCCACAACATTGAGGAATTTTCGTCAATACTACACCGTTTGGTGCCATTTTGAACATGTAAAGAATTGTGAACAAAATCATTCTTTATGTTAAGACGATAAAGACCATCAGACAATGTACCATTAGCAACACAAGTAGAATTATGGAATAATTTGAAATACTTGTCATTAAATTCAAATTTAAAACCAAAGGGTACAAGTCTTGAAACTAAAATTAAATTCCTAGAGAAGCTATGAACATAAAAGGTCTTATTTAATGTCAAAACAAAGCCATTATTCAAAACTAATTTGCAATCTTGTTTCCAGAGAAGATTTTACACTCAGTTCCCGTTGGTTGTCTTAGACTTGTCATATCCTACAAGGAGTTTGCAATGTGGATTGTTGAACCAGAGTCAACCCACCACGAGTTAGTATTAACTTCTGACATATTGGATTCATAACATACAAAAGAAGATGAAATATTACCTTTCTAGGACATTCACTTCTTAAACTTGATACAATCCTTCTTCATGTGCCCCTTCTTTTTACAAAAGAAACACTTTTGTATCTTCTTTATGCCAGCTTTTGGGGTCAGTTTCCCCTTTGTTGCTGAAGTGAATCCCTTAGTTTTCCCAGATTTCCCTTTAGGCTTTGCTGTGGCCAACATAGCAGTCTCCCCAACCTCTTCACTAAGCCTTTCTTCCTCTTGTGCACACATGGTTATCAACTCATTGATAGTCCAGTTGTCTTGATGTGTGTTGTAGGAAATCTTAAAGGGGCTATAGTGCTGAGGGAGGGTGTTGAGTGCAAAATGCACAACAAAGGTATCCGGTAAAATTATTCCCAGCTTCTTCAATTGCGCTGCAATATCCCTGACTTGCATGATGTGTTTGGGCGTGCCCTTGACAGTGGAAAGACGAAGACCAACAAACTTCATGATTAGAGTACTTGCCAAAGCTTTATTTGATGTAGCATATTGGTCATCAATAGCTGCCAAAGCTTTATTTGATGTAGCATATTGGTCATCAATAGCTTTCAAAGCTTTATTTGATGTAGCATATTGGTCATCAATAGCTTTGAACAAGGGTTCGACTTTATCAAAATGGTCAACTGAGCCACGAATACTTGGTTCGACTTTATCAAAATGGTCAACTGAGCCACGAATACTTCTTGGAATTCGTGTCAAATGGTCAACTGAGCCACGAATACTTCTTGGAATTCGTGTCTTAATGAAATATGAGCCACGAATACTTCTTGGAATTCGTGTCTTAATGAAATATACACACAACCGATTGGACCTAGTCCATTGCGCGTGAAATTTCTTTTCATCCTCAGTGCTATCATCAGTGATAGGAGGAGGCTCTTTATTTTGAATAGCGAAATCCATCTCTATCAACCCTAAGTGTAGGAGAACAACGTCTTTCCACTCTTGGTGATTTTCATCGCTTAGCATAGGAACGTCAATCATTATTGTATTTTGAGTTGGGATTTGAGTAGGTTCTGTAAAGAATAATAAATGCTTAGTTAGAATTTTCGAGGCTCAAAATAGAGAGAGTAACTGAAGTACATAATACTACCAATGTAAATTATGTAAAAGATAAATTCGTATGCCATAAAAATTGCCTGTGGGCTAAATTCTTACGCATAATGAATTTATCAAAACTGAATGGTGGAAACGGAATGGGTACGGTTTGGGTATGGTTTTTCCACCCTTAATGACAAGCCTACCAAACTATATGCCGATACATAATCCCTACGGGCAAATTATGATCATAGTTTAGTATTTCATCCTAATTAACCCTACAAATATAACAAAATTGCCTGTGGGCTAAATTTTGCCATATAACGCAGAGTTAACTACAAGGTTCTTACCTAAACTTTATGTGATTAATAATACTTAATATGTAATTTCAGTAAATGAAAGATGTTGTGGCTATTCTTTAATTTACCAAAATTAAATATAATCACAATGGCAAGGGTATTTAAAACCTAATCAAACAAATTAAACCAAAACATGATTAACAATCCTTAGGTATACTCCCAGGAAAGTTGGTTGGTGCTAAGGCGCCATTAAAAATCAACTCCTTAGACAGAGTAGCGTCGCAAGGGGACTAGTAGCAATATGGCGGTTTTAGCCAGCAAGGCGTTTTAAGCCAGGGCTAGGGAACTAGTATTCCTCCCCAAGAAACTTTCCTAAATCATGTGTTCTCATATTTGAAGTAAAATCGTTTGGTTGATCTAAGAATGTAGATTCACCTAAGGATAAGGCTTTAAATAGGCTTTAAAAGGCACTAAATTCACCTAAAAGGCACTAAAACATGCATAATAAGCATACAATTCAGTCCTAAAAGGCTCTAAATTCTTCCTTAAAGAACATGCTTTTCTAAAGGCATAATTATAACAGTCAAATAATTATTGCAACAAATATACAAATAGCATACTCAGATTATGCAAATTATCAACTCATACTTCATAATTAAATTGCAATACTTAAAGCAATTTAATATAATCCACATTAAATTAAAAAAAAATTCATATAGCAAATGTAGAACTCAATATTTGCTCAAAATTGAATAATAATTTAATAAATTAATAAAGAATTAAATTGAACAATTAAATATATATAAGAAGTCCAAATATGATGTAGGAAAATACTTAATCAAGCCCAATAATAAAATAGGCCCAATTTAAAGCAAGACTAAATGCTCTAAATAAGCTAAATAAGCCCATTTTAATTGTTGACTAGGCTGGCCGAAATGGGCCTAACTTGGTCCAAGAAAAATAATCCAACAATCTTGTTCACTTAATTGAGCCAAACAAATATAGGCCCTTTTATAATTGTAATGAGCCCAATATGGGCTTGGCCGTATTGGGCCAAACCCAAAACAACATAACAACCCATCATTATAATTCAGCATATATTGATCTTCAATTAACCAAACCTAGTAGCTTTATACTGTTACTAGTATTGTACCCGTGCGTTGCACAGATGTATTTAATGCTATTATGTAATAGTTTATTTTTTAATCAATTGCAATGGAATAAATGATGCAAAACGTTTATTAAAAGAAATTTATTCTTTAATATTACACATTTACAAATCATTAAAAACTTCATGATACACAACATTCGTAGTATAATTACTACTCTCTCCACCATCATTGGGTATTAAAATTCTTAACCCTTTAGGGTCGCTAATCCTTGAAGCAGCAACATATAGTTTGGCAATGAACAAAGATTGGTTTCCTTAGGAGTAACCCAACCTGCTTTAACGTTTGGCCCTGACTTTTGTTAATGGTCATTGCATATGCCAACACTATGACTTTTGTTAATGGTCATTGCATATGCCAACACTAACGAGAATTGTCTTCTTTGAAATTTGAACGGCAATGTTGTATTAGTGGGGGTCATTGACATCCTTGGTATCAACACAATTTGTCCAGCATTGTTATCGGTCACAATTTTCGCTTCAACAACATTATCTGATACCCTAGTAATGATAAGTCTTGTGCTATTGCATAGTCCTATTGAGTGATCTATGTTTCTCAACAACATGACTGGAGATCCCACCTTTAAAGTTAAAGCATGGTTAGGTATGCCAGATGCTTTCAAGCCATTAAGGAATTCTGGAGTGTGCATATCATAGAGGATGCCTTTATTTGAATCAGCCTTGCATACCATGTCGCAACTTAGGTACGTCCTACTATCAGCAACATGCAAATCTGTCATATATTCATTGACTACATTGACCACATCTAGCGTTGGAGCCAAAATTGCGCGAATTTCTATGTACTCTTAATGACAACCACCATCTCTGAACATTGGGAAAATACTATTAACAATTGTTGCTATGTGGTCCCCAGTACATGGCTATGCGAATTTAATCACACTTAAGAGTAAACTTTATAATTTTTAATCCAAATTATATAAAATAGAGAACATTAAAGTTTGAGTTACTTATCACTGATATATGTTTGCCTAGAAGAATACATAAAAAGAATATATTCAATAAACTTGATAAATTTATCATTTATTATAAAAATGCAAACTTAGTAACTATTATAACAGTCTTTTACTATATACTACAATTCAAATTAAAAATATATATACAATATATACATACAATAAAATAGATCAAAATCAAAATAGACTATTCCTATACTTTATTGTTTGATTACACCTTCAATGGATTTTCAAATGCTAAGGTTTGTCTGCACAAACTGGTACATTACTTGAACCATCTCCTTTGCACGCTGTGTCAGAACTCAAATATGTAATTCCTCAACGTTTAGTTAACTTAGACATATACTAGTTGACCTCATTGACCCTCTTTGAACATTGAAAAAATATTATCCACAATTGTTGCTATGTTTTCCCTAGTCGATGACAACAACATTTCTTGAGGAATTTGAACTTTGGCATAGCCGTCATTCAGGCCTTCCAAAATACCATCACCGATTTGGGCCAACCACTGAGCAAAATCTTTAATATCCTCCATATTAGCACCTTCTTCATCTGTATTTAGGCGAAGATTATTTCTTAACCTCAAGACTTTACATGATACCCACAAGTAAGAAGAGTTTACTGTTGCAGAAACAATATCTTGTCTTGACCCTTTAGGCACAACCGGTAGTATTTGTCTAAAATCACCTCCTAATACCATCGGTTTACCACCAAATGTCTTACTACCACTATTGCAATCTTGGATCCGCATTAGATCTCTCAAAGTTCTATCTAGACATTCGAAGCAATGCTTGTGCATCATTGGTGTTTCGTCCCATATTATCAGCTTCGCAGTTATCAACAATTTATTTGTGATAAAATAACAAATTAACACAATAATATTATTCACAATAATGAGAACTAATAAGAAACAAAGTAATGAAAATATATTTTGCAATACTAAGAAAGATGGAAGATGAACAATAATAATACTTATCACAATAATATTATTCAAAATACTAAAATAATAAAAACAATAATACTAACACTAATTACATTACTACAAAAATTTTAAAATGGCAAGGCAATGGTTGAAATATTTTTTAAAAATTACAAAACGAATCTTTTATTAGAACTAAAATCAATATAATATTAATTGAACTATACAATATAAAATTACATTCATAAATTCAATCTTTAATAATAATAATTTCTCTACCCAATATAATAACATATATTAATAATTATTCTACTCATATATATATATATATATATATATATATATATATATATATATATATATATATATATTAGCCCAAATGACTAACCCAATACTATTGGACCAAACCCGACCCATTAAAGCCCCATATAAAAACAAAAACCCACCCAGATAAACCCAAACCACCCTCCCTATTTTTTTAAATTTTGTTGTTCACTTACTATTATAACATTACGATCATAAAGATTTGCAATTAAAATAACAATGGATATTTAAGGTGGTAATGATATTTATTGGAGCATATATATACACATTCTTGTCTACAGCTAAGCTCTAATTGTTCCATACTATTCTTGTAAAATAATCAATTATCACTACAATAGTAGCAACTACAATTTATATATTAAAGTTAAAAATTCTTAAAAACCTCATTGTATACAACATTTCATATATAAAGAAAGGAAATATTAGGTCTATCCATTTATAAATTTTTATTATTTAATTAATACTTGTTAATTCTCCTCAATAGCGTAGGTATAATCCTCTTTGACGTAGGACACATTAGGTAATCATACCACTTCATAAACCCATTGCATGATCCATCCTAAAAAATTACAAAATTGAAAAGAAAAAAAAAAACCTCAATTCAAGATTACCATAATTCATTAACCATACACTGCATCATAAATTAACTTCATTGCAAAAAGAAAAATAAATTACTAAGAATTAATTGAAAAAATAGCAACAATACTAATTGTAGTAATAATCATATTCACATGAAAATACAGTATATAGACACACATATATTTATAAAATTATTTATTTAATTTAATAATTTAATAATAATAATAATAACAATAATATTAATAATTAATAATAATAATACTTAAAACAACTAATAATAATAATGTTAATGGGATGCAGCCCAATTCAATTATCTAGCCCAATAGAACCCACAACCCAACTATAAATACTACCCAACCCGTTTCAACCCAACTTCATGCCTTCATCTCTGCCATTTCATTTCCGCGTCTTCATCTTCGCTTTCCAAAACCCTCTCTGCGTCTCCTATTTTAGACAGCAAACTCTGACCTGCTACGCCTGCGAAACTTCAAAGGAAATCCCTCAAATAGAGTGTGGAGGTGAAGCCAGTATTGTAAAGACCTAAATCAGAACAAAAAAAAGACCTGACAATGTAGCGATACGTGTTCGGCGACATCCATCGGCCTAGCCTTTGTTCCAGGTAAAATCTACACAATCTAGATGGTTTAATTGTGTTTATCGAACACAAAATGCCAATTTAAATGCTTACATCCAAACCCTAAGTCGTTCTACTGCAGATCTAAATACCCCTAGGTATCAAGGATGAATTGAAGATAAAATTAAGCAGTTTGCAGTTCTGTATTTCAACATGCACACATCTTGAAGGTTCAAAAAATCATCCAGCAGTGTAGAAAGAAAGGGCCCGTTAAAGATAAGTTTTTTTTTTAGTAATATTTATTTTACTGTAATAATACTATGAATTCCTAGTTCCTACTATACTATAATATAAATATGTAGGATGCACGGAATGAAGAGTATAAACGTAATCGTTATAATTTAATGAACTATGGATATGTAGATGTTTTCAATGTTATAATCGCATGTGTGATTTAACCTATGTTTTCCTCGTATCTTCGAAATAGATACATGCATGTTTGATATACCATCAGATCTGAGACTGTCTGATTTGCAATAGATACATGCCTGTTTGATTACAAAATAGTCGAGCTTCTCCCTTATGATTAAAACTTTTTGATTTGCTCTGTGATGGTTTCTCTAGAGGTGTTGTGTAAACCTTTAATCTTTGAGCTTTTTGTTGCTTTTGGCTGTGGACTTTATACATTGCCCATGGTGAACATCGAAGTCTTTTCGCATTCTTGCAATTTGATATAAAGTCTTGAACTGAATTGTACTGCTTGTATGAACAATCCTTCAAAGGCTCTCACTTTGAGTATCATGCTACAATAAGCCTATACAGGTTAAATAATTACATTCTGCTTGTTTTTTTTTAATTTATAATTTCATTCCCAGGTTGTCATTATAAAAATGGAAAGAAACTCAAAAATTAAATTTCTTTAACTTGACTTTCCAGGTTAAATAATTACACCTCAAGAAGGCTAAAAGTATTTGTAACTCTACAAAGTATTGATGAGATACACAATAATTATTTTTGTATACTAAGACCCTTTGCTGTCTTCAATGAATTAGAGTTATACATTTAAGGTTGTAATATTGATAAGCTTTAAATTCACTTTAGTGTAAAAGATTAATTAAAATGATATACGAAGTACTTAATTTCAATTGACTTTGCAGGTACAATAAATGCATCTGAACATGGATAACAATATTTGTTACTCTACAAAGTACTACAGGTACTCTTCAAACGATTTATTAATGTAATGTAGAATTAAAATTACATCTGGCTTGTTTTACATGAGTACTGCTACTGATATAAAAATTTAGGAACAGACATACAAATTTTTCAAACCGGTAATGCATTATCATTAGACCATGTCCTCCTGTAGCATTGATCCTTGCTCTATGTTGTCCAGTACCTGAAAAAAAGTTCAAACATAATATGAAAAAAAACACCCAAGTGCAAACTCATTTGCCTTGCATATGTAAAAAACACCAAAGTGCAAACTCATTTGCCCTACAAGTACTTTACAGGAACAAAAACCTCTGATATAAGGTTAGTATTTTGTGATATCTTATCAAATATTTTGTGAAACTAATTTTCAATCTATATGCCACTATCTGACAGGTTATCTTGGAAGATAATTACAACAAACCTGAAGTGTAGACTATATTATAGTAACTTTGAATTTGGACAATATCAATGAAGCAATATTCTGTATTTTTTAAACAACAACCTAAGTATAAGACTTAGCTTTATACGGGAGGTGGTGGGTTCGAGCCTCAGTGGAGGCAATACTGACTCTTGTGCTTCAATAGGTTGAGAAAATAGTTATGAACAGATACTGCATTGTAATAGAGTTAGTAGTATTCAAAAAAAAAAAGTATAAGACTTAGCTTCTTATTGACATATGATAGCTTCTTATTGACATATGATACAATATGTTGCAATGCTGTGAATGCATTCCTAGTAATATGAATATACATGACATGATTAACTGTAAAAATATGTATTGCATGTTTCATGTTATTTCTTTTACCCATACAACGCCTAACACATTCTATTTCATGTTTTTACAGGTCAAAGAATACACTGTTATTAACATCTAGGTAAATAATTCATCCTGTGCACAAAGTATTATGAGACAATGCATATGTAACCCAGGTGAAAATAATTCACCTGGGTATCTTATTCATTACTATATGAAGTTGAATCAATTTATCTTGCAGGGTGAGTAACATACCAGCATTCCCACATTTTGTAGGTATGTGCTTTTATATATTCATTTATTATCCCTTTCCAGTTTTATGTTTGCGGTTAGCTTTGATATTGAAGTTTGATGTGAATTAGAGTGTTTTTTACTGGTTTCATTTTTTAAAGCTATTACAATAACACTTAAAGTTCAAACCGAACTTGAAAAGGAGAAGAACCACAACTTTTTCTTAAACTACACAGTTAAAGAAACAAAACCTGGTACATGCTACTCTGTTATATGAACACTGGACATAACATAAAGAAAAAAAAAACACAATGAAAAAAATCAGGAACATATTCATATTTTCAATAGTTCATGTAATATGAACAATGAACTTAAGTCAACAAAGAAACTGATACATACAATCGACCTTTACTGGATACTCTTTTTTATTGTGGAAGATAGAGATAACCTTCAACATATCAACTGGTACATATATACTACTCTGTTACATAGCTTGATTCCTGCAAAAAAAAATACAAAAAAAAGAATATAAAAAAATCATACATATAATATAACCCTAAAAACATACTTTAGGGTAAAAAATAAGAATAGAAAGCAATTCATTTAATACCGTAAGATGTCTCCCTTTTGTTCTATAAATCGTTTAGAAATCTGAGTATGAATGACACTGCCATGTTAATATGAATTGTTACCATTTGAAATATCGATTTACGTTGTTGGTCAATATATTAATCAGAATGCCTTCATTTTTGCAGATTAATGGAAAAAAAATCTTACCGGTTCGTCGTGGAAGATGACTTCTTTGCTCTTTTTTGCAGATTAATGGAAAAAAAAAAATCTTACATGTTCGTCGTGGAAGATGACTTCTTTGCTCTTTTTTTTTGGAAGAGCCTTCCCTTTCCACGACGGAAGTATGGCTCTAACCTTCATAGAACTCGTGATTCGCCAGACATTACATTCCCATCGTGAAAAGTAATAATGTAAATGAAAGCAAAGAAGAAATTTTGGGAGGGTTTTACATAGATAGTTAAGCCTTTATATAATGTCTGTAATATAAGTCTGAGAGTGAAAGAGTTCTAAATGTATATTAATTAGTTTTGAATTCCCGATAATGGTTTCCTTGATTCTCGAATCGTCAAAAACGATTGGATTTCCTAAGAAATTACAATTAATTTGTTTACATACTATTGACCTAAATATCTACTTTTGTTGCCTTTAATACTTCTAGAACCGAATTTTTTAAAGCTGCTCAGGATAGTCATGCAAAACGTCGCCGTTTCTAAGTGGGCGGGAACTTGTAAAAAACTGCATTTAATGCTGCTCTTGTTGCTATTTTATATATAGAGATATACGGATTAATATTTTGCATCCAAAACAGTGGAGAGAAAGAGACAGAGGCGCCAAATGGGGAGGAAGAGAAATCGGCCGGAGCTGGGATTCCTCGTCGTCTCCCTCCGCCAGACACAGCCACGCCGTCGTCAGTTGGAGCTTGAATAGCGTTGTGGCCGGCGTCGCCTGAAGGAGAAGACAAAGCAACGACGTCGCCGGAAATCCCAGCTTCACCACTGCCGTATCTCTCCGTCGCAATGCCAACGTCGTCGCCATATCCAGCGTCCAACGGTGAACGCTGCCACCACCCACCTCCGCCATCTCGAGCTTCGCCACCAAACGGAGACCGTGACGTGAGAACTAATCCAGCGATTCTCCGGGGAACATAAGCAGTAGGTTTGTTTGTATGTATAAATTTTGTACTCATATGTGTATACATAAATATATATATATATATATATATATATATATATATATATATATATAGGCAGTAGATTGATTTTTATTTTCATTTCGAAATTATTTCTTTATATTTCGAAAAACAATAATATTTTTCTAAAAAATATTTCGGATAAATTTTCATGTATATATATACATATATGAAACCAAATATATATGTACATACTGGAAAAATAGCAAACATAAATATATGTATGCATTTAACAGAATAATAATATTCAAATTGCATACACAAACAAACTAATCAACTAGGTAGAGATTATATTTTGCTTTGATACCAACTGTAAGAATAAAACTGAAGTAAAGTATATGAAATATAGGATCTAACCTCCCGCCATAGTTATTTGTTTGATGATTGCCTGAACGTCGTTGCTTGAGCTTCTTAACTATTTTTCTTTCACTTGACTCAACTCCCTCAGATGGTGTATGAGACTGACTGATCAAACAGTGAGAGGATTAAGGGCTCTTATTTATACTAACCATATGCCATCAATATGGTAATGTATCCCTTCCCTAATTATACTTCCAATCACAATTAGTATTTACCTTAATTATCAAAAGCTGATATGGAAGTAATGCACCATATAATTATATTACCTTAATTATTATAATTACTACCTATATTATAATAATGTAATAGTGGTAAGTGTTACAGTATAAACACATTGTTCAACAACTCCCTATTCCAATAATGCGAAAGAGGATCAATAAGCTCACTTACTTTCATATTCTGATTAAATTCAGGAGCCGGAGTTTGAACATAGGGAAAGCTCTCATCTGGAAGCCAAGCATGCCGCCAAACACACGTATCATGACCATTACCGATCCTTCGATAAGAACCCATTCGCAGAACCTCTTGACCGGCTAGTATTGACCTCCAACAGTAACTTGGATTTGCACCAATTTTCGCATCCAGGAAATCATCGTGGGGGTAGTACCTCGCCTTATATAGTTTGGCAGCCAAGGATGTAGGATTAGTCATAAGTCTCCATCCTTGCTTAGCCAAGATGGCCACATTAAACCGACTTAGCACTTTAAAACCAAGGCCTCCTTGCGACTTCTGTGTGCACATTCTGTTCCAAGCCATCCATCGTATACCATTACTTCCACCACTAGTGCCCCACCAAAACTTATTCATTACCCTTTCAATCCGCTCACAAAGCGTAACCGGTAGGTAATAAATGCTCATATAATATGTAGGTAAGGCTTGAGCTACACTTTTCAGAAGGACTTCTTTACCGGCTCTCGACAGAATCTTCTTATTCCAACCACTCAGTCGACCAATTAGCTTGGATTCAATATAAGAGAAAACTTCCCGTTTATTGCGTCCAATTCCCATGGGCAGTTCAAAATAACGTCCAATATTAGTGGACTGATTCACATGAAACACAACAGCCACAGCAGTACGTATCATGTCCACAGTATTTCGGTTAAAGACAATTAAAATAACTTCAATCAAGTCTTGTTAACTGAATCAGACACATAAAATGAAACGAAAGGAATATATTTTGGACTAATTCTTTAAAATATGGTTCATAAAAATTTTGTATTGTAATTCTTAAAATAAGTAATACTTATTGCATAGTTTTTAAATATATAATTTAGATTCCTTAAAACTAAAATTCAAAAGGATCAAAGTTTATTTTAGTCAAATTAAATAAATTATTAAATGTCAACTACCATGTAGTGTGATGACATCCCATTATCATTCTAAATGGGTGGTCATAGGTTCGAACCCGACGAGAAAGTTTGTAATCGTTACAAGTGTGCTTTAGTTGAAACCTACCTTGTAACTAAGGACCATACGTTTGTTAATTATTACTCTCGCTCTCTCTAGATAATTGTATGTGTCTATTTTGCATGATTAAAGAAATTATCTCAAATTATTTACTATTCAATTTTTCATATTAATGAATGTAGGGTGAACAAATAAAATTCATATATTTAATAAAGTACATGATTTTTTTTTAAGGTAAACGTAGTTATTCCATTAATTCATAACATAAAACGTTTACATCAACAATCAATGAAATGATAACCCTTACAGTTAGAAACAACTTTTCTAAGTATGCTATAGAAAACTTGAATCGCAGACGATTTTATAACTAGGAAGCTATATTGCTTCAGGAAGCTTAAATCTTCATCAAAGATCTGGCTCCCTAAACATTTATGTTCTGACAATTATATTCAAATCTTTAGAACTTGATGAAAAACACATATTAAATCTTTGTGTATTTTAACAATTGTACCCAATTATATAGTATATAACTCTAAAATAATCCAATTCTCTTGATTAAATATTAATTGATGACTATAATATTAGAACAAGCTTTTATATTATGTTATGTTGTAATTCTTTAAATAATTTGTGCAAAAACTCAAGAAATTAGGGTTAGATTAGATTTGTTCATGGTTGGAAATTATAACTGTTACAAAATACAAATGTTAGATACTAATTTGTCAAATTTTATATGCTTTAATATAATTAGGTAGAATTGTCACTAAACACAAATGGTTGTGTGTGTGTGTGTCTGTTTTTTTGTTTTGTTTGTTTGTTTGTTTTTTTTTTTTTTTTTCACAAAGTTCTAAAAGTCTGGATATAGTAATTGTTACAAAGTTTAAAGGTTTAAGTTTTTTCTACCAATAAGTATTTTATTTAATATAAAAAGTTAAAATTTGAAAATAAAAATGCATAATGTTTTAAGATTTTATTTATTTTTAAAGATAGAAAAGCATACTGTTGCAATATTAGATCCCCAAGCAAGATTAGTGGACAGGTTTGAATGATTAAGACTGATATTTGTATATTATTTTACAATTGACCAAGACCTTTGAGTACTAGTTGAATTGGTCTTGTCCCTTTGTAAATAAAAAAAGTAATACCATCTGGTTTTGTAGAGGCAACTTGTTTTAAAAATCAAATTCATAGCTTTTAATTACAAAAATTATGTTTCACACATTCACTTACTTATATTCAAGGTGCTTCTTTTTTTTTTTCTTAATTTTACAAATAACCATTTTTTAATTGAGAAAACCCCAAAATAGACCATTACTCCTAGCTTAACTGTTTGCGACAAGACCCCCAAGGCGTTAAACTGTAAGATATCATCCATATATCCCGTGGTTATACCGTCGACCATGGTCCACAATGCATTGTGGACCATGCACCATGACTGATACTGCAGTTTTGTTAAACGGATACTGCAGTTGTGTTGAAAGGGAACTGCAGTTGTGCGGAACAGAGGGCGTTTCATCCGTCTAGAACTGTAGAGTTGTGTTGAACTGATACTGCAGTTGTATTGAATGGATATTGCAGTTGTGTTGAACTGATACTGCAGTGTGTTGAACGGATGAAACGACCTCTATTCCGGGCAACTGCAGTTTCCTTCCAACACAAGTGCAGTATCAGTTCAACACAACTACAGTATCCATTCAACATAACTGCAGTATCAGTCATGACCATGGTACACAATGCATCGTGAACCATAGTCCACTGTATAATTTGCGCCATACATCCCCCAAGCTTGCTCCAATATCACCTTACTCGATCCAATCCCTTGACTGTTCCAAATTTGCTAGAAAGTTGGCATACTTATTCCCTTTCTCTCAACCGACCAGTTTTGACTTTTGAATAATAAACCAAAACTAAACTATTTGGTTTGGTTTTGGTCTAGTTCATAGAACTTGGATCGAAATGTCCCAGGTCGGCAGTTACTTTAATAACCACAAAGTTCTAAGTTTAATTTCTTCAAGAAATTACTTATTAAGAGCATCCCTGTCAGTAAATCTTTCTCAGATATTAGAACAGTGAATAACTATTGTCAGAGTTAGCAACAGATGTGGACCTCAGTTTTTGACAAATTTTACTCCATGCAACGAATGGGTTTATGTTAGAGAAACTTTATTTGTTTTTTTTTTCTTTTCATTTTGTTTCTCTGTTTTGTTTTCACGGTTCCTTTTTCTTTCTTTTTTTTTTCATTTAATTTGTTTATTTTTTTTTATTATTTTATAATTTTTGTTTCAATTTTTTTTATAAAATACCAAATTAAATATTTTTTGAATTAACTTTTAATGATTTATTTATAATTAAAATTTAAAATGATTAAAATAAAAAGAGCAACAGCAAAAATTAATTTAAATGTTTGTAATTTTAGTTTAATTAAATGTAGGTATGTTTTTTCAAAAAAAAAATGTTGGTATGTTTATTTTAATTAATTTTTATAATTATAAATTTATAATTCAAATAAATAAAGAAATAATTAAAATATAGGATAGAAAATTATGGGTCCATAAAAAAGAAAAAATTTTAAACTAATGTGGAGAAGAGTTTTTGTAATTGAGTGAGATAGTGGATGATGAAGTGGATGTTGAGGACCACAAATAATTTGGAAAAAAACCCCAACTGATAATGATGCTCTAAGTTTATTAATTTTCTTAGTTTAAGTCGGTCAACAATAACCACATTAATGGAATTCATTCGACTTAACCACTACCTAATTAGTTTATTCTGTTTACACTGTCTTATATTTCTTGGCAATTAAGTTGTCGACGCTTATCCAGGAGTAGGAGAATAGTCTACGCAAGGTGCCTTTCTCTGTTTATATATAATACTGGCAAAGGAGCAACAACTTAGCTCTCATACCGAAAGACATTCACCGAATATAGAATTCCATTTCATATATTATACAATGGAAGAAAAAATATGGTCCTTTTTCGAGGAAGAAAGTGATGAGGAAATTTCAGATGCCCACTGCGCAGAAGAGCTTCAACTCCAGGAAGCTCTCCAGGCCTCCTTCGCCAGCCTGCAGATGATATCATCAAACCATGAAGAAGAAGAAGCAGAATCGTCTGGGTTTTTCTGCGGGATTTGCATGGAGAGAAAAGAATCATCGGAGATGTTCAAGAACAACAACAACACCTGCTCTCATTCCTTCTGTTCCCTATGCATCAGCGAATACGTCCAGTCCAGGATTGATCTGAATCTCCCTCCCGGAACCTGCCCGGATCCTGACCGGAACTGTCCTGCCACGATCGACCTCTCTTCCTGCAAGTCAATCCTCCCAGAAGCCGCGATTGCGAAGTGGGAGAGATGGCTAACCCAGTCCAGCGTCGATGCTTCTCAGATCATTTATTGCCCCTACGGCGACTGCTCTGAGATGTTCGTGTACGAAGATGAAGAGCAAGAGGTAATCACAGAGGCAGAGTGTTCCTTCTGCCGGAGACTTTTCTGTGCGCAGTGCCGCGTGCCGTGGCATGCCGATCAGGACTGCGAGGAATTCCGGGAATCGGAAGGCGATGTGGAGGTTGAGGAGATGGCCAGGAACTTCAAATGGATGAAGTGCCCCCATTGCAACCGCGTCGTTGACAAGATTGATGGCTGTATACACATCACTTGCTGGTTAGTTTGTCTCATCTATACACCCATTTTGCTTTGCTTAAAACCTTAACTGGTCCTAAAAAAATGATAATTCCGTGAAAAAAAAAAGGAAAAAAGTCTAATAGGCCACTGGACTTATGACTTTTGTGCAATTGTTTCATTGAACTTAAAAAGTCTGCAATTCAACCATCAAACAAGTAAAATATGTGCAATTAGGACATTTTTCTAAAAATTTTTAATTCAATTTGACTTAAAAACATTTCAGTATTGACTCCCAACTAGTATGGTAGAAGAAAATGTCACTCTTAATACATATATGTTAGTAATATAATCGGATTTTACTAGAAAATTTTTGTAAAAATGGTCCAATTGCATAAATTTTGCTTGTTTGATTATTGAATTGGACACTTTTTAAATTCAATGGCTCAATTGCACAAAAGTGATAAGTTTAGTGGCCTATTTAACACTTTTTTCTATAAAAAAGGATGAGAATTCAAATAGGAATTAAAAAGGGTAAAATAGTAATTCACCTTGAAATTTTAATTCCATCAAACTCCTATTAGTAGGAGAGACCATAGGAATTGCAATTCTTTCCTCTAATCAAACTATGGAACAATGATATTTGGTTGGAATGAAATTATAATTTTATCCTACCAAACACAATAATTGATTCTGTCCAATAATTAAGAGGTTTTGTTGGTTTCTCTGTTAGTTTAATGGTTTTTTGGATTCAGGTGTGGGCTTGAATTTTGCTATGTGTGTGGTTCCATATGGAGCGAAGATCATTGGGATTGCCAAACTGAAAATGATATTGATGACTAAAGCATTACAAATGGTGCGAATTGGCTCAAATAGATCAGAAGAGATTTGGAGTCGTTTAATGGTGAGATGGGGAACACCAATTCGTATAAATTGTCATGCCATTTACTCATTTATGTAATTTGGTAGAGAGGTTTGTGAAGAAGACAATGAAGTACTTGCTTTCCCTGCACTGTTATTTCAATTTTTTGTAAAAAAAAAAGAAAAGAAAATTTCAGTGGTGTTTCCGGCACGTAACGTCGTCGACGTCGACTTATACGACGGCGATTGGTTGTCAAGAGTGTTAAGGAAATTGTCGTCTAAGGAACTTTTGATGTGTTCCACAATCGGATTGTCGTTGTCGAAGTCGTCGGTAATGTCGCCATTGACCCATCTTCGCATTTTGCTCCGACCGTTGACGGTTTAGTCGTCCGCAATTAATGAAATTTTTTTGTTGTTTTTTTTTTGGAAAAATGGTAGAGTTAGGTTTAGTTATAGGGTAATTGTAAAATTTTACTATGAGTATTTGTCATTCTTATTTTTTGTATTTAAATTATTATTGGTGTTGCACTTTTCGTTCTTTCGTGCTCACTTTTTGTATACTAAAATTGTAAATTTCGTCTTTAATGTTTTATTATTAAATGGACGGAAGTGCAAGAGTTTTTTTTTTTTTTGGCCTCACAAGTATTGTGACATTAACAATTTTGATTCAAAACTTGCATAATTAGTCCACAAGTATTAATTTCTTAGTCTAAATGGTTCTTCTAGTGAAATCTCCATCAATTTTTCACCAGAAAAATTATTTTTCTTTTGTAGTAGGGGTTTAATGGTCTTTTCATTTTCCTCAATTTTTAGTTTCGCACTTTTGGTCCCACGAGTATTGTGGCACTACTATCAATGTTGATCCACAACTTTCAAAACTTGCAAAATTGGTCCACGAGTATCAAATTTTTAGTGCAAATGGTACTTCCGATGAAATCTCCGTCAATTTTTCATTGAAAAATTTATTCACTTTATAGCAGGGTTATAATGGTCTTTTCTTTTTACCACTGTTTTTTCTCTTTCATATCCAAAAGCTGTTCTCTATATCTTTTCTTGGGATTATCTTGTCTTTGGATTCACCTCTATACAGTCTGATTCCCGTTCGAAAAACATCCACCAAGTATTTTGCGTTGGTGACTTGATTGCCCATTGCGAGAAGGCAACGACTGTGTTTCATTGATTGCCCATGGGTGAATTCCACCCACAATGAATCACGAAACTTGTCATAGAAGGGTGGACCAACACCTATTCTTGCAGACGCCATTGCACTATTTTGGCAAGCTCACCCCTTGAAGGCTAATCATTTGCTAGGTGGCCCCATGGACCACATGAAATGAACGTTGCAGTTCACTAACCCATGAGCTATATAGTCGACTTGTTCTTATAATCTTATCTCAAGACGACGATGCCCCCGAATGATATGTACACCACAGAATGGGTTATTCTAGTGAAAATTTGACAAAAAGAAAAAGACGGTCTTTTCCCTTTTGTCAAATTTTCACTAGAATAATTGCTATGTTATTAACACAATTTAACAAAATAACATGATCTCTGAGGTTGTGCTTGCTCTGCCTGATAATATTTTGTATAATATATGAAGTAAAAATCCTTACTAAAGTGTATAGTTTCAGTGAAGATGAGATTGACTCAAAGAGTGAAGAGGGAAGGCAATGGTAAGAGATTCTTTCATATTGTTTTTTTACTATATGTTTATTTTATGATCAAATTGTTTTCTTGAAAATATGATTACTCTTTGGAGTTATTATTCAGGGAAACCATGAATTCATACAGTTTCAATACTTGGCATTGGAAAAGACCTGATGTTCTAATACATGTTGTAGATTCAACTATTGGTGGACCTCAATTTGAAGAAAACACCCCAGGTGGTCGAGTTGGTTGATGTTTTGTTTAGTGTTTTTTATTTGTAATTAACTAGATTAGCTAATTGATGTAATATTATCCAAGGATTTTGATTTCTGAGTCCTCACTAGTCAGTAGTTCTATTGATGTGTAATAGCTGTTCAGTTCTTATTTATTTTATTTCTTTTGCTTATCCTTGCATAATTTTCTTGGTCAAAAGCTTAAAAACATCAAAATTTTTAATTTTTAAAATACAAATTCTAATTTCGGGTTTAATCACCCGAACCCGAATTAAGCCCGATCCGAATTACCCGAACCCGAAGAGCACTCGACAAATTTCGGTTCGGTTTCGGATTATAAAATACAGGGCCCGAAAAATGTTCGGGTAGGCCTTTTGGGTACGGGTCGAACCCGAACCCGACCCGTGCCCACCCATAAAAAGACCAGTATACCCCTGCTATAAAGGAGAAATAAATTTTCTAGTGAAAATTTGATCAAGATTTCACTAGAAGGACCATTTGCACTAAGAAATTAATAATCGTGGACCAATTATGCAAGTTTTGAAAGTTGTTGATCAACATTGCTAGTGCCACAATACTCGTGAGACCAAAAGTGTGAAAAACTAAAGATTGGTGAAAAGAAAAAAGCCATTATACCCTTGCTATAAACGGAAAATAATTATTCCGGTGAAAAATTGAGAGAGATTGGAAGAACTATTTACGCTAATAAATTGATATTCGTAGACCAATTATGCAAGTTTTGAAAGTTACGGATCTAAATTGATAGTGCAATAACACTCGTTGGAACAAAAGTGCAAAAAACTTAAAAGTGCAAACTTAGGGACGAAAAGTGAGTATGATCAACACTTATGGACGAATTCTACAATTATCTTATAACTTAAGGACACAAAGTGCAATTTTCTCATATTTTTTCAAAAAATAAATCGTGAAAACCCAAAATTTTCTATTTAAAATGAAGGGAAAATCGCACTTTTGGTCCCCCAATTGTTACCCGATCTGCAATGTTGTCCCCCATTGTCAATTTTAGTTAATTGGGTCCCTAATAACCTTAAACCTTAGTCAATGTTGTCCTCCGGTCAAATTTGGCTCTAACTAGTGTTAACAGCATGGGCAATTGAATTGAGTAATTTCACAATACCACTCAATTTTACCCCAAACGCACTGCTTCTTCTTCTTCCCCACCTCCGGCATTGACGCCGCCATCTTCTCAAGATCTCCCACACAAATCTATCGATTCCAACTCAGACCAGGGTTAATAATGTAAATTCATCGGAGGATGTGACCGGAAGCTCAGTCGCAGGGAATACTCCCGCCGCCTGCTACCCAACACCAACACAAAAAAACCGGCTGCGTCATTTTAGGTTTTGTCATCGGAACTCTAGTCTTAATTGCAGTTATTATCTCCCTCTTCACTTTAATCAGAAGAAGGAATGAAGAAATGGAGCTGAAATCCACACAATTGACCTCGGCTACTGGTAACCACAACATGGAGGATGTGATGTGCTCACCTCAAGGCGGAAACAACGAACAAGTCAAAGAGAACAAAATGCAAGCACCTCACACTGCGACTCGACACCGGAAAAACATCCATTACCGGCGTGGAGGCTTTCCTGCAACACATGGAGGCAGTAGGCGTTCTCTGGCATCCGAATTTGGTCCCTGTTAGTGAGTGAGTGAGTGAGTGAACTCATTCTTCTTCCTTTTTCTTTTACACCGCGACTTGCTTTATTGTTCCGCGAAGCCAGAATGCAACAACAACTCGTAAGGCGGAGATGTACTCGTTCTTCTTCCTCATGATGTACTTAGCTTCGATCCTTGCAGGTTTCCCGTTGACAAACTTGTTCTGCCCTTGTTTAATTCAACTAAATGGTATTTTCTTGATTTTGGCAAATAGCAGGAATTCATCCAGAGAACTGTCATTTTCTAAAGACTGACTCATCTATATGCTCTTTCTCCCAACTCACTCCGTGAAGCGTTATCCCAAGACTTAGCCACTGGTCTAATCCCCTTCTTCTTGTGTGTTACCGTAAGAAATAACGTGAAATAAAGTAGGCAGAGCATGTTCTTCTTTTCCTAAATTCCAGATTTGTACGTATTCTGAACTTTCATCCCTCACGTCTACGACTCCGTCCCTCTCGTCGGCAAGCAGAGCAGCGGCGGGATTCAACGGACGGCGTCGGCAGGTAGGGGTGAGCAAAAAATCAAGACCGACCGAAAAACCGACGGCCGATAACCGAACCGACCGAAAATTTTGGTTTTCGGTTGGTTATCGGTTATTGACTTTAAAAAAAAATCGGTCATTTCGGTTTTTTGGTCGGTTATCGGTTTTGGACCCAAAAAAATATAACTGACCGAAAAACCGAAGAAGATGTCCATACATTTTGACTTAGCCCATTACTTTTCTGCTATATATTAGCTCAATACTAAATTACACTATAAGTTTTAAATATAAAATACTAAAATAACATAGCCAGCTAGTGCATTACGTATGTGTACTGTGTACAAGAAATCATTCTTATCAAAATGCATTTGTCATTGATTATAGAATATGTTTTGGTTTAGTGGTTACAAAATATATATGTATGCAGTATGTAAGAATGATTTTGTAACCAGTTGCATACTGCAATTTGTAACCAGTATGTAAATAATTAAGGTCTATGTATGCAGTATGTAACTATCAAAATATATTCTGTATGCAGTATGTAACTAATAACTATGGTCTATTTATTATTTATGTATGCAATATGTAAGTTATATAACTACGAACTGTGACTTTGGAGTGTGGACATTGCAACTTTGGATATTTAATTTTGAAATGTTTATGTGATTGACTATTTTAACTAGTAATATGTTTTTAGTGTTTAAATTTTTGAGTTTAGACAAAAAATTTTGAGAAATTTCAGCCCGTAACATAATTAAGTTCGGTTAAATATAACCGACCGTAACCGACCGAAAATTTCGATTTTCGGTCGGTTCGGTTATGAGCATTGGTTCGGTTATTTCGGTCGGTTATAGGAAGGGTACAAAATTTTCAGTTATTTCGGTTATTAACCGAAAACCGACCGAAACCGACCGATGCTTACCCCTATCGGCAGGCAGAGCAGCGGCGAAACTCTGGTTCTCCATGCAGCAGCAGCAACAGCAACGCGAATCCACCCTCTGTTCCGGCAAGCAACGCAACAGCTATGGTGGAGCTACCTCTCGTCTCCATGAAAGTCTCCTATGTTCTTCGCGGTGGCAATAGAGGATTCCGACGGCAGCTTTGAGACCTCCTCCGACGTTTTCCCGTTCGTGGAGTAGCCCTCCGGCGAGTGAAGCTTCCGGCAGTGGCAATCGAATGGTGGTTCGTGAAGTAGCCCTCCGGCGTTTTCCCGTTCGTGAAGTAATGGTGGCTGCTCCCATTTTAATTTATGGAGGAAATTGGGGTAAAATTGAGTGGGTGTTGTGAAATTACCCAATTGCCCATTGTGTTAACACTAGTTAGAGCCAAATTTGACCGGAGGACAACATTGACTAAAGTTTAACGTTATTAGGGACCCAATTAACTAAAATTGACAATGGGGGACAACATTGCAGATCGGGTAACAACTGGAGGACCAAAAATGCGATTTTCCCTAAAATGAATTATTTATAAATTTGGAAATAATAAAATAAACAATATTTTGAAAATTTATAAATAAGAAGTATAAAAACATACAAACTTTTTGAACACCATGATTAAGGGTAGGGCTGCAAATGAGTCTAGCCGTTTGTGAGTCGTTCAGTCAAAACTCGACTCGAGTTCAAATTTTAGGCTCGTGACTCGTTGAGCCGCTCGCGAGGCATATATATATATATATATATAGTTCAATTCGAGCCGATCTTCGACTCGAGCTGAATTGATAAATTTTGGTTAATTAATCTTTAAGTAAAATATATCAATTTGATTATCACTTAAGAATTTTGATTAACCGTTAATTCAATTTAAACGTGTCGGTTAACCAAATTAATTGTATTGCATGTGTGTGTGTATATATATGTGTGTGCGCGCATGTGTACTTGAATTATTATTCTTTTATAATTTATAAATCATATTATTAAACTAGATTTTTAATTTTTATAATTTATATATTGATGTAATAAGGATTTTTATAATGTGAAAATTTTAATTAAAAATTTACATTTATAAAATTTAAAGATTTTTAAATTTGCCTGAAATATTCATGTTAATAGGTTAATCAATTGATTAACCAAAATTTTTTTGTTTCCTTGATTCAAATATATAACTTTTAGTTTGATTAACAATTAAAACATTTTACAAATTCAATTTAATTATTAACCAAATTAATCAAATAAACACTCCTAATCGTGATGCACTGCCACATTCCAGTCAAGTTAATTGCAGTTTTAATATTTCAATGAATTTTTTTTTTTACTTTTAATTATTGAGTTTTTTTTTAAAAGAATAAATTTGATATTCGATTATTAAAAAGTATCGTTTTTAATTTTTCCATAACTTTTCATAATAATGGATCAAATGAGTATGAATTGTACAGCGCAAATTGTCTTTCTCGTGATTTAATGAATTAAGTTTTTATTCTAAAAAAAAAATGAATTGTACAGCGCAATTTATATCATGGATCAGGGCCCACATAGTATTATGAACCATAGATTGAAATAACGAGATACATAATTTATACTCGTAAGATACAAAATTTTATAACACAAAACACAAAAAATTATAACACAAGACACATAGCATAGTATTATGGACCTAGCTAAATTGAAAAGATGAGGTACATAATTCATATTCATAAGGTACAGAATTTCATAACACAAGACACAAAAAATCATAACACAATACACATACATATGTTATATATTTATTTATTTTTTAAATTTAACTTAGGTACATAATTTGTGTTTATAGGCACTAAATTCATACAAAACTAAATTGCTAATTTGTACTAGGTACAAAATTCATATCCATAAATGATAAAAATTCATAACACAAGACACAAGAGTCATAACACAAAACAGAAACACATGAACCAAGATTCATAGTGCAGTGTGAGGCAAATTATTGTGTGGATTACGGTTCAAAATATCGTTGTGAATATTATGAGTAAAAATAATGTAAATTATGTGCTATAATAATATAAATTATAACCTAATCGGGTAGTTCAAGTGGAAAGTGAGTTTTTCTGTGAGAAAGAATTTCGGGAGAACCCGAGTTCATTCTCACAAGTGACGATTTCTCCTGGGGCGAACACGGGTGGACCCGGACCGCTAAATGGACGGAGAACCCGGTGGTCCACGCAATAACCATCGACGGTGTGAACCCTGGTTCCTACTTCCTAGTATAATGATGGGCTGTACAATGATTCAAACTTGAAAAATGTAGTTTTGGGCTTTAGCTTTCAACGCCAAAGAAAATGTCACGGGCCTTGGTCCACTCTTCGTTACACTATCCCCGTTCACTACATCTCTTCTCCCGCTCCATTCCTTCCCCCCGGACTTCTCTTTTCACCGGCGAAGCTACCGGGCAATCGCCGGCGACCGGCTGCGGGCAGCAATCTCTGACAATCATCAACTGGTAAGCCTCTCTTTTCTCTGTATTCATACCTCGAGGTCCACACTTATACTGTTTACAACTCTACAACATTTCTCTCTCGCCGCCGCCATTCTCTTTCTTCCTTCCTTCTCTCCCTCTCTCCGACTATACAGTTGTAAATCGAAGATCCGAACTTTGTTCTGTTATGTTCTGTCGAGCTTTTGCTTCTCCTAAGTCCTAAATAAATAGAAAATCCATATAGGGAGTGAAAAGAGGGGGGTTCTGATGAAATCGAATAAAATTATTTTCATTTTTCGGAGCAGTGTGAAGTGACTCAAACGTTTGATAATGTTCTTCGGATGAAATTCTATTCAACTACTTTCATCTTAGACAAAAATGTAAGCAGGAGCTATTTGATTCTGTTCATCTCTTAATAATTAATATTAACCTTTTGTCTGTTTGTTTGTTATAATGGAAATTTCAAGCAATTCATTGAGAACAACCAAAACCTAGTTCATCCTGCATATGCAAATGTGAAAACTATATATGTTGATCCTTAAATTATTTGGCCTTGGAATTGATATTAATCCCCTGCAAACCCTAATATTACAGAGCTTGAAACAAGAGTAGAGTTAACCAAAGCACAAATAAATGATGGGTTGATGAAATCTTCACTCAAAGACAATAATCCATTTGTTTCCTTCTGGATTGACACTGCTTATCCTTTTAACATATCTAATGCTGTTTTGGAGTGTCTTGAATTCCTTTTGCTGCTTAGTCTTTGTCTTGCATTCTATACTCATTTTCCTTGTTTCTTCCTGCTTGCCACATTGATTCAATCACCATTAACAGGACTGGTATGCCCCTTTCGTTGTCTGGTTAGAGTAGTTGCCTAATCCAAGTTTTGGATTTTTAGACAAACATATATGATGTTCGGATGCCAGAAATCATTAACGTTTCTTCATATGCTCAAACTGTGGATTAATCATCATGATGTTGTTGAACAAAAATCAAGATGATCTCTGGATTAAGTATTGTCCGTTCATTAGTTTCATTTTATAGGCATATTGTACATTTAGATTTAGTAGTAACAGGGAAGTGCTATAGAAGGTACTGATGAAGATATTAAGTTATTAATCATAACTAGTTGTTGGTAAAACATTATAAGTTACCATGGAGATTATGTAGTTTATAAGTATGATCAATATATTAGAGTAATTGGTAAGATTACTTCACACATTGCCATTTTAAAGACATGAACATAAATGTTTTTAATGTGGTATTGTTTTAGTTTCCAATCTAGAGGAGTAAAGAATTCAAAATCTGAAGTTTGGAAAGGCTTTAAGAGGACTGGAATCAACCTTCAGAAGGGCTCTATAATAGCTCAAATGGAAATGGAGCCGTCAGCATCAGCTTCCTCCAAAGCTGCAGCAGAGGATTTAATCTCCACTGCCTCAGCTACTAACAGCAATGCCACAGGCTCGTCGGTTGAGGAGGTGGTTGTTCAGTATGTGGTG
The DNA here is from genome assembly GCF_003576645.1 of Ipomoea triloba. NCBI lineage: Eukaryota > Viridiplantae > Streptophyta > Magnoliopsida > Solanales > Convolvulaceae > Ipomoea > Ipomoea triloba. The sequence goes on from NC_044917.1 coordinate 22,874,210, forward strand.
TTGAGAAGAGATCTGATAGACACATGGCCACTGGGAAGCATTGTTACGCAGGGCTGCCATGCTGCCGTTGCTGCAATTTGGTCCAATAAGGAGGACCCTGTCACCCTCCAGTATTGTGCCCCTGCCAATCTTGACTCTATGCACAAGGTAACACTGGAAGTTAAAGGTGAAGCCCAGATATTAAACTTGTCTGGAAAACTAAAAGAAGGCGGCATTGCTCATAAATTGTGGATTGAACAACCAGAGAATATCCCTACCTGTCTTGCGACGAAACCTTATCCAAAATCACTCGTATCGTCATTCTTCAAAAAGCTAAAGCTCTGTAAGTGAAAACCTTCTCCCAACTTGATGAATGTGAAGCTGCCATTTGATCTTGTTTTGTATTTTTCATGGCCTGGCCCATGAACGTTTTTGGTTTTATTTTGTAAGTTTTTGTCACCTGAATTTATCTCTTGTGACAAATTTTATATACTGAAACAATGAAGAAGAATTCTTTACTTTTGACAGTCCTTTTTACCATATGATGTTCATATTTTCATTTTTTTTACCATTGATAGCGTAAATGAGACCGGGGGTTACGACTACGCTACAAATATGCATGTTGTGAATAAGTAAAAGAGGACACTCGGTTTATTGGTCGGTCGGCCAGCCTATCAAGTGACAATTGAGCGGTCCAAGGCTATGTTGTATTACAAGTGGAGTAGATTACAATGTAAAGTAAATCACAAGTGGTGTCATGTTATAGCGTATTGAATATGACAAATGAGGGTGGAGGGGGGGGGGGTGTGGTGTAACCATCCTATTTATACTAACTTGGCTATGCATTTAATGCTTTCATATGCAAGTGGCTTGACGTGGTGCACTCTTGTTTGTTTGGTCAAACGGTCGCCCCCCAACTTGTGTAGGTTATTGTTTGAGATGACAGAGCCGTTATTCCTGCAAGTTGTTAGCCGCCCCACCTGCAAACGCAAGTGGGCTTCCTTTATTTGTAGTGCGAGCTAAACTTCCCAACTTGTGGAGTGCGTCACACCGTAGGTCGACCATTGACCTCAGGCGGACTGGTTGGATGGTGCTCCATTGGGGCGATTCCACGGGTGACCCGAGAACTAGGGGTGGGCATTTCGGTCTTTGGTTCGGTTTTTTTTTTTTTTTGAAAAAATTAAACCATTCGGTTTCGATTCGGATTTACTTCGGTTCGGTTTTGGTTCGGCTTTAGACCCTCGAATGTCAACATTTCTTAATTTTTCGAACATACTACCAAATAATACATATTTATATAATCAATATCCAAAATCTAAACATTATATAACATAATAGCAAATCAAAGTTCAAATATACAACTAAAGTACTAAGTACTAATTAGTAATTACCAAGCATCACATAGTTCAAAACCAATGTTCAAACACTACAAGCATGAAACATCACATAGTTCAAATCCAATGTTCAAACTTCAAAGATTACAAACTTGAAACATCACATATCCTAAATCCAAAGTCTAATACCAACATAAGAATTCAAACACAATCAACATATCCAAACTTTAATACCAACATAGCAATTCAAAGTTCAAACACAATCAACATAGCAATCCAAATTCCAAAGTCATATCTTGTTCAGTTGTTCATCACTTCATCTATCATCATAGATCAATATCATGATGTTGCTCTGCTGATTTGCGGATCTCTGTACAACAAAACAAAAGGAAAAAAAACACAATAAATAATAAAATATTAAAGCATAAAATAATATAGTATATACTATACATAAATTCATAATAAAATATAGAATTGTCACTTACCTTCTACAAAATAAGAAGTCAGATCAGCACAAGAACAGGGTCGGCCTCTTGAAAACAAGGTTCAAACATAATCAAAACGAATTAACAATCAAAAGAAGTCCAAAACAGAAGACAAATCAACAACCTAAGGGCCCTGGTTAGTGGATGCAACGGTAGAGGGGTCGACCAGATCTGTTAGAGGGTCGGAAAACAGTTCTGAGCCGAGTGGTGCTATATCCGCAGGTAGTACAGCGCGGACTTGTTCCCAATCATCCAGAAGGGCTTCCTCCAAAGACTAGTGTAGAGTGTTTTGCATGGCCCTTTTTCCCTAATAGAAACCCTAAGCAGTCATTCTCTGAAGCATCTTCGATCCCACTGGATTACATCGCTATGCTTGAAATAAGGGAAGAGCAACTTCCTCGGAAGTACAATTGGTTGAGACCAGGTCGGTTGGTCGGGAAGTAGAGTGGCGATGACATCCTAATGGACCTTATCGGAGCCCGAATTTTGCCTCAAAGCCCTCAACTGATCGTCCTTTTCCTTCGACACGTCATTGAGTTTTCTTAGCTTTTCTTCACGCTCCATACTAGCAACCTGGCATGTGCACAATCGGATACAGTGGAAACAGAAGACAAATCAACAACATAAGGGCCCTAGTTAGTGGATGCAACGGTACCACCCGATCTAAACGCCTTGATAACCTGATGTTTGTTTTACAAAACACGTCAACTTGGTTGCAAAAAATCCACTTTAGAAGTTAAGTAGGGTTAGTGATCTTTAGCCATACAAAGTACCTAGTGGGTAAGGTTTAGAAGGTCATTTGTTCAATGCCAACTTAATGGTAGAGACGAGTGATAAATGATGATAACCACTTGGTTGACTGGGCAAAACCATGCCGGTAGGGCTGGGATAACTCAACTGGATAAAACCTCGACCGAAAAGGCCGAGAGACAACAAGTAAATTTAATCACACACTCGACCAGGCAAGACCGTGTAGGATGGGGTAGAGTAACTCAACTGGACAAAATCTCAAACGAAAAGGTCGGGAGAGAACAAGTAAACTTAATCACACACTCAACCGGGTAAGACCGTGCAGCTAGGGTCAGAATAACTTTTATAAATATTATTTTTATTGTTAATTTATGCAAATTATTTTTTTAATTCATTTACAATTTTGGTTAGTTTTGTATATTCTTTTATTTATTTTAAGAGTTAATTACCAAAATGGTCCCTCGATTATTGCAAAATTACCAATTTGGTCCTCAACAATTTTTCGTGACCAATTAAGTCCCTCGACTTTGAAGAATTTAACCAATTTGGTCCTTCGTTTATTTTTCCGTTAAACATTCGTTAAACCGGGACCAAATTGGTAATTAATTTTCACTGAAATGGTCCCTTGACTATAGCAAAATTACCAATTTGGTCCTCAACAATTTTTCGTGACCAATTAAGTCCCTCGACTTTGAAGAATTTAACCAATTTGGTCCCTATTTAACGGATGTTTAACGGCAAAATAAACGGAGGATCAAATTGGTTAAATTTTTCAAAGTCGAGAGACTTAATTAGGCACGAGGTCACGAAAAATTGTTGAGGACCAAATTGGTAATTTTGCAATAATCGAGGGACCATTTTGGTAATTAACTCTTAAAATAAATAAAAGAATATACAAAACTAACCAAAATTGTAAATGAATTAAAAAAATAATTTGCATAAATTAACAATAAAAATAATATTTATAAAAGTTATTCTGACCCTAGCTGCACGGTCTTACCCGGTTGAGTGTGTGATTAAGTTTACTTGTTCTCTCCCGACCTTTTCGTTTGAGATTTTGTCCAGTTGAGTTACTCTACCCCATCCTACACGGTCTTGCCTGGTCGAGTGTGTGATTAAATTTACTTGTTGTCTCTCGGCCTTTTCGGTCGAGGTTTTATCCAGTTGAGTTATCCCAGCCCTACCGGCATGGTTTTGCCCAGTCAACCAAGTGGTTATCATCATTTATCACTCGTCTCTACCATTAAGTTGGCATTGAACAAATGACCTTCTAAACCTTACCCACTANATTCCGTTCAATACTTCAATCAATTCTCTCAAGGGTTACATTTGTTGAAGATTACGTTGCTATGACGTCCAATTCTCTAGTTCGCGTTAATTGACCAGCGTTACGTCTCTCTCTTTTGTTGGCTTCGTTGACATGAAGGAGGGAGTCATTTCCATTTTTGGTCATACTGTTATTGGAGCATTGCCAATTTTAGTCCACTCCATTAATTTTTGCCACATTGTGATCAGTCTTATTTAGTCCTTGTCACTTTTAGTCCACCGTTAAAATTTTCGTCAAATTACCGTCCAAAATAGCGGTATTTTTGGTCTTTTCATGTTTTGGTCATCTCCTTGACCCTATGCAGTGGTTTTCCTTACACATTTTCATCCATTGAAGAGGTCCGGCGAAAGCCATGTGAGCCACGTTACAAAGCCATGGCTTTTGCCGGACCTCTTCATTGGATGAAACTCTACAAGGAAAACAACTACAAAGGGTCAAGGAGATAACCAAAGCATGAAAAGACCAAAAATACCCTTATTTTGGACAGCAATTTGACGAAAATTTTAACGGTGGACTAAAAGTGGCAAGGACTCAATAAGACTGGTCACAATATAGCAAAAATTAATGAAGTGGACTAAAATTGGCAATGCCCCAATAACAGTAGGACCAAAAATGGAAATGACTCTGAAGGAGGCAAGGGAATTATTAAATGGGCTTGAACTTGGGCCTAAAGCACGGCTTGACTAAATAAAATAACTAATTGGGCTTAAGGCCAGACACCAAAATAACTAAACTAAACTAACATAACAATAATAAAAATACTAAAAGCCCAAACAAAACTAATTATTAAAATAAGAGTTTATTACCGAAATGGTCTCTCGACTATTGTGAAATTACCAATTTGATTCTCGACAATTTTAATTAAGTCCCTCGACTTTGAAGAATTTAACCAATTTGGTCCTTCGTTTATTTTTCCGTTAAACATTCGTTAAACCGGGACCAAATTGGTAATTTTGCTATAGTCAAGGGACCAAATTGGTAATTAATTTTCACTGAAATGGTCCCTTGACTATAGCAAAATTACCAATTTGGTCCCTATTTAACGGATGTTTAACGGCAAAATAAACGGAGGATCAAATTGGTTAAATTTTTCAAAGTCGAGAGACTTAATTAGGCACGAAAAATTGTCGAGAATCAAATTGGTAATTTCACAATAGTCGAGAGACCATTTCGGTAATAAACTCTTATTTTAATAATTAGTTTTGTTTGGGCTTTTAGTATTTTTATTATTGTTATGTTAGTTTAGTTTAGTTATTTTGGTGTCTGGCCTTAAGCCCAATTAGTTATTTTATTTAGTCAAGCCGTGCTTTAGGCCCAAGTTCAAGCCCATTTAATAATTCCCTTGCCTCCTTCAGAGTCATTTCCATTTTTGGTCCTACTGTTATTGGGGCATTGCCAATTTTAGTCCACTTCATTAATTTTTGCTATATTGTGACCAGTCTTATTGAGTCCTTGCCACTTTTAGTCCACCGTTAAAATTTTCGTCAAATTGCTGTCCAAAATAAGGGTATTTTTGGTCTTTTCATGCTTTGGTTATCTCCTTGACCCTTTGTAGTTGTTTTCCTTGTAGAGTTTCATCCAATGAAGAGGTCCGGCAAAAGCCATGGCTTTGTAACGTGGCTCACATGGCTTTCGCCGGACCTCTTCAATGGATGAAAATGTGTAAGGAAAACCACTGCATAGGGTCAAGGAGATGACCAAAACATGAAAAGACCAAAAATACCGCTATTTTGGACGGTAATTTGACGAAAATTTTAACGGTGGACTAAAAGTGACAAGGACTAAATAAGACTGATCACAATGTGGCAAAAATTAATGGAGTGGACTAAAATTGGCAATGCTCCAATAACAGTATGACCAAAAATGGAAATGACTCCCTCCTTCATGTCAACGAAGCCAACAAAAGAGAGAGACGTAACGCTGGTCAATTAACGCGAACTAGAGAATTGGACGTCATAGCAACGTAATCTTCAACAAATGTAACCCTTGAGAGAATTGATTGAAGTATTGAACGGAATTCTCCAATGACCGGAGCAATTTTGGTGAGGAAGCTAGGAGGTAAGGTTGGGCTATGCAATATAAATACGGGCGAGTTAGAGGAAGGCAGCATCATCTCCTCACCAAAAGCCATTCAAAACCTGGTCTTTCGGCGGAAATTTTCGTTGAGCGACGAGTTCCTGGGTGGAGTGTTCTGGTGGGTTGTGCGTAATTGGTTTGGCGGTGAAGTGTCTCTTTTTGGCAGCAATTCTAGGCACGGCTAGTTAATTCCGGCGTAGCAGACTTCTCATCTGTAGCATATTATTTTCTTTGGCAGCAACAATATTTCAATAGTCTAGAATTCATAGTGCTCCCTCTGTTCCTCTTATTCTTTATTTTATGCTTGTTGCAGTCGTTAATTGCATTTGGCCTTATTACTTATCGTGAGGCATTCTAGAATGTTAAGGATTGAGGCTTTGTAATTTCCTACTGCAAGTCTCATTCTCTCTCTGTGATTATTGTGAGTTGCAAGAGAACATTAATTACTCTTAGGAATTATTAACGACAGTGCTTAAGAAGATGATTGCCATTAGTCTCTTAATGACATGTTAATTCTTTACTCTGGGAGCATGAATTATCCACTATGAAAATAAGAAAATTCTTGCAATAGTTTAGATTTTAGTTTTGCCAACTCAATTATGTTTTATCTTGTGTTTTGCATTGAGATTAATTATGTTGAATCTAGCCAATTCCAGCATAGGTTAATCTGTTTGGGATGAATTAATTGAGTATAACATCATCCCCAATAATTCTAATCTTGTTGTCTTGTTGGGTTGTCTATTTGATTCTAAACCGGGTATTCCGTAGTTCTTTTAAGCTAAATGGGTTTTAACTATTTAAATAAGTATCTTAAGTACATGAATGATTAAAACACATGATTTACTTTGGACGTCACACGAAGTTATCATATTAAAGAAAAGAACGAACCTTTAATTGGTTGGCAAAGTTAAACTAATTTGAAAAAATTAGTAATGGTAATTGATTGATGTTCCTAGTCTTTAGTCCCTTGCTATTTCATTTCGTGGTTATTCAATTGTTTTTCGTGCCTTTATTTTCTACTTGTAGTTTCATTTGATTAAATACATTCTGATTTATAATTAATTTTGAACACTTCGAATTATTGAGTTAATTATTTTCAAGTATATAAATTGCATAGTATCAATTTCATGTGGTTTCGACCATTGCTTTTGCATACTATTACTACAATGATTAGTGCACTTGCGACGACATTATTAAAATTGTTCATCAATAGCTCAACATGAAAAAACCTCAAATAGAAAGGCTGGGAGACAACAAGTGAATTTAATTACACACTTGACCGGGCAAAACCATGTAGGTAGGGCCGGATAACTCAACCGGAAAAAAACTCAAGCGGAAAGGTTGGTTTTTATTTTTATCTTGAATTTGGCCGATCGACCATCCTATCGGTCGTTTTTTTTACGTAGGCCGATACATTTCAAGTAGGATTGGAGGAACATTCTACAATGAGACCAAAAAACTTAGGTTCAAATTGTTCTGAATACAAGGAGCATAATACAAGGAGCGTACCAACAATCCTATACTAGTAAAATTTCATGAGGTGCTTGGAGTTCCACACTCAAGTAATCAGTCGTCCGAAAAGAAACTCTAGTTTGTAGGTGGGGGTTGAATGATTGCAGAGACTTTATATGGTCGTTCCCATTTTTTGGCGAATTTCCCATGATCGATCGGTCTACTAGCTTTTTCCCATCAGTGGACCAAGTCTCTTACTTGGAAGTAGCGTGGTTTTACCTGTCCGTTATGGTAGGCTTTGGCGGTCTTATAATATTTGATTAACCTCTGAGCTGGCATGTCTCTTTTCTCATTTATGAAGTTTAGTTTTGCACCTTGCAACTCGTCATTTTCATCCGGTTGGTAGTTTCTCTCTCAGGTGGTAAGGAGCCATGCTTCAATCTAAACCCGCACTTCATATCCATAGGTCAGCGAGAAGGGTGTCTCATTGGTTGCCAATGCGGAGTGGTTTGATAAGTCCAAAAAACATACGGGAGCTCCTCTGCCCACCATCGGCCCGCACTCTACAGCTTCTTTTTCAGTTCGTCTAGGATCATCCGGTTGGTGTTTTCCACTTGTCTGTTAGCCTGTGGGTATTCTACGACCGCCTAGGTGTGTTTGATGCCCAAGTGAGCTATGAAGTTCTTAAACGACTGACTGTTGAATTGTGTCTTGTTGTTTGTAATTAGGTAAACAGGTACCCTAAACTGAGTGATTACATTTTTCCATAGGAACTTTTGGCACTCCTGCGAAGTGATGGTTGCTAATGGTTCCACCTCCACCCACTCGGTGAAGTAGTCGATCACCACTATCACATATTTCCTTTGGTCGGTCGCCATTGAGAATGCCCCGATCAGGTCCACTCCCCATCTCGCAAATGGTATTACTTCAGTGATTGGTTGATAGTACGTAGCCGACCACTAGGGCGACTTGTCAAATTCCTGACAAGTGGCGCACCTACGAACATACTTTTCGCAATCCAAATTGATCGAAGGCCAATAGTATCCCAATAGGATGGTTTTTTGCGCGAGCGTCCTTGGTCCTTGGTGGGCTGAACAGATTCCTTCGTGAACTTTTTCTATCACAATCTTGGCTTCTTCATTGGTCAAACACCTCAGGAGTAGTCCGCTGTACGATCGCCTATACAGCTTACCATCGACTAACTAGAATCACAATGCTTTTTGTCTGTTTTTTTCGCCAGGGTGGTGTCCTCCAGTAGGGTGCCATTAATGATGTATTTTTTTAGGTCGTACATCCAATTTGGCTCACTTATCTCGATCGGTCGGACCTCAATGATATCAATGCTTGGCGTTCCAATTTCTTCGACCCGAACGATTTTGGACATGTACTCGAGAGCCTCTTGGGTTAACACGGAGAGCATGTCAACATCTGTGTTCTCTACTCTTGGTACTTGGATTAGTTCGTACTTGCCAAACTGTTGTAGCAATTCAATCACAATGTTTTTGTATCTTATCATTTGATATTCCTTTGCTTCAGTTGTGTTGGAGAGCTGACCAATTATCAATCGGGAATCTAACCTTAACCTCAGCGGGTCGACTTTCATTTGTTTAGCCAATCGTAGTCCGCCTATGAGTGCCTCGTACTCTACTTGATTGCTGGTGGGTCGGAATTTGATGATCAAAGCATGGTAAATCTTTAAACATTCAGGGGATGTGAGTATGATTCTCCCCCCCACACCCCTTATTTCTAGACGACCTGTCGATAGAAGCCTCCCACCATGGTTCCTCTAAGGCAGTCAGTCGATCAGGCTCCGGGTTCTATGTAGTATACTCGATGATAAAGTTAGCTAATGCTTGTCCTTTCATGGTAGGGTGCGACTTGTACTTGATCTCAAACTGGATGAGCATCATGGCCTACTTGATTAGTCGCCCCGATAATCTTGGGTTCCTAAAGATCATTCCAAGTGGCTAGTCGATTAGGGTTACCACCGGGTGAGCTTGAAAGTAGGCTATGAGCTTCTTGGCGGTCACCAAGAGTGCAAACGCGGTCTTCTCAAACTTTGTGTAGTACAACTCTGATCTTTGGAGGGCATTGCTAACATAGTAGATCGACTTTTGGACTCCTCAATTTAGTTTCCTCCCGAACGAGCACGAAGCTGACCGCTCTGTCGGACAAGGCCAAATAGACGAACAGAGTCTCATCCTTCTTTGTCATGGAGAGGGCTGGCGAGGAACTCAAATAAGCCTCTAAGTCTTCGAAGGTCAATTGACATGTTGATGTCCACTTGAACCCATTTGACTTCTTTTAGTATTTGAAAGAAAGGTAGTGATTTTTTAGCTGACTTGGATAAGAAATGACTGAGTGCCGCCAACCGACCAGTTAGTCTCTGAACGTCCTCGAGCTAGGTAAGTCGGATGGGTTTCCTATGAGTGGCTCTTGATGAGCATGTCGTCCACGTATGCTTCCATAGTTTATGCGAGCAATCCTTTGAACAACTTGTTGACTATCCGATGGTAGGTGGCTCCCGAGTCCCGTAGATCGAAGCCATTACCACGTAGCAAAACACCCCGTCCGGGGTTATGAAAGCTGTTTTCTCTTCATCTTCTTTGCACATGAAAATCTAGTGGTATCCTTTGAAGGCATCCATGAAGCTCAACGTCACACACCCAACCGTCTTGTCTACCATCTGGTCGGAATTTGGTAGTGGGTATGGATCCTTCGGGCAGACTTTGTTTAAACCAGTGTAGTCAACGCACATTTTCCACATTGGGGGTCTTGGTGCAAGGACTACATTTTCCAATCATTTCGGGTAAAGGACTTCTTGAATGTGACCTACCACCAAGAGGGTGGTTGGTTGTCTTCTTCTTCACGAACTCTCTTCTTTCACTTGAAATCAACCGTCTTTTTTTTTTTTACTTGACGAGCTTGGAACCTAGCTGAATGGACAATCCATGGCATATGACAAACTGGTCAACTCCAGGCATGTCCTCTGGTTTCCAAGCGAAAATATTTTTGAATTTTCAAAGCACTCCGATGATGTCTTCTCATAGACTGACTGGGAGGTCCTGACTGATCCTGACCACTCGTTCCAATTGGCTGGGGTCAAGTACACTTTCTTCCATTTTCGATGCAGGTTGCAGCTTCTTCTTGACTTCCCTTCGGTCGACTTGCTGAGATATAGTATGAATTCTAGTGTCCTCACGATAAGACTGCTTGACTGCCTGTACATAACAACTAGGCAGCCCGTTGGTCTCCTCGAACCACTCCGATCCCATTGTGTGGAACTTCGTGCATAAGTGATCCATTGATATGACAATGGTTGCTTGGGAGATGCCCGGTCGACCAAGTATTGCATTTTGAACACATTTCAACTTGCCCACCATGAAGTGCATGGTAGTCCTTAGCACATTGGGTTGGGTACGTAATTCCACGTTTAGTTTGATGACTCCTTCTACTTCTATAGAGTCGCTGGTGAAACCAAAAAGCGGGGTCCATATGGGAGCCAGTTGGTCGGTCGACAGACCCAACGAGGTGATAACATCGAACTATAAGATGTTTACTGAGCTCCTGGTATCAACTAGCATTCGTTGGACATTTGTTCCACTGATGTCTATCGTGATGAAGAGTGAGTCTCTCTAGGCCTCCCTGCGGATAGGAAGATTTTCATTAGTGAAGAATATCGACTCCACGCACTTTTTCTTTTCTTGGGGTTCTGAGAGGATCGACCTGACATACAAGTTCCTAGCCCATTGTTTCCTTTGGCGAGAAGAGTTTGTCATCAAACAAACCGGGCGGACCGGGTGTCTTCTGTTACTCCTTGGGGGTTCCTTTTCCATATGTTTCTTTTCAAATTTCCCTTGACTCGTTCATCCTTCTTTAGGAACTGTTCTAACTCTCCATTTTTAATGAGTTGCTTAATGGCAAACGTAAGGCTATGCACTCTGTCATATCATGCCTTTTAGTATTGTGGAAGGAGCAGTACTTGTTCTTGTTCACTCCCTTAGGTATCGGTTCGGGCGGGTGGACTAGGTTGCATTACTCAGCAAAATCAAGACTTGTACTAGAGGTCTGTTCAACGATGTGAAATACGGTCACCCTTCCGATCAATCATGCTGCTTGAATTGTGGTCGATCCTTCCTCTAGTCATGGCCTCTATCCCGACCGACCGACCGACTACTCTTTTAGTTTCTTCGCCATGTTGGCTTCGGTTGCGTCTGCATGGTGCCTGGCTCGAGTGATTGCTTCTTCTTAGGTCTGGAGGGGATTGACTATGAAGTCGTAGTAGAGTGCCATAGAGTGAAGCAACGTGAGGAATGCGTGGATCGCTACCCGGTCATCCATTGGTTCAACATGGTCGACCTCGCGGTCCCATCTATGTAGGTAAGCAGACAAGGCTTCCCCTGCTTCTTGTTTTACTGTACTTAGATATATGTAGGACTTCTCTTTTAATTTGCTGGCTGCAAACTACCTTATAAACTTATCAGCTAGTAGGTTGGAGTTTCTGATTGACCGTGGCTCTAAGTTTCTAAACCACTCGGTCGCTCTGCCTGCCAAGATTGCAAAGAAGGCTCTACAAATGACTACATCGTTCACCCCAACATTAACATGTTTCCATATTACATGTCGACATGCTCTTGTGAATCAAATTGTCCGTTGTAAGTTCGAACCAACAGGATCTTGCACTATAAAAAAAAGCGAAAATAACGACGGATTCATTCCGTTGCTAATTTAACGACGGAATAGCGATGATTTAGCGACAGATTTACTTATTTTAAAAAATTAAAAATTAGCGACGGAAAAAATATTGTCGTTAAATCCGTAGCTAATTTTTAGCGGTAAATTTTCGAGCATAAACTTGCGACGGATTAGCCACAGATTAGCGTCGGATTTTTTTTAAAAAAATTTCGCGCTCATTTTTTTAGAAGCAAAATAAACCCGGGAATAATTCTCTACCGATGGATTTTATGATCCGTCGCTAGATAATTACCGGAGCGAGCGAACATTTAAAAAAAAAAATCTAGGGACGGAAATTTGAATCCGTCACTAAATCTAGCGACGGATTCAAATTCCGTCGCTAGATAATTAACGGAGCGAGCTTCAATTTTTAAAAAAATAAAATCTAGCGACGGAAATTTGAATCCGTCGCTAGAGTAGTAACGAGGTGAGGCTATGATTTTTTAAAAATAAATCTAGCTACGGAATTTGTATCCATCGCTAGATGTAGCGACGGATTTAAATTCCGTCGCTAATTATGAATATAGAATATCGTGCAGCCCTTGTTGTGAACATTTTAATTCAACCCTAAACAGAGAGCTCTGCGAGCACTACCATACGCCGACTGCACCCTTTCCGCCGCCGACAGCCGATAGCACCGCATCCGCCCCCGATAGCACAGCATTCGCCGCTGACAGCACCGCATCCACCGCCCGATCGCTGACCGCTGCTCGCATCGCAGACCCCCGAAAGCGCCTACCTGCTCCGCCGAACGCCTACCGCCAATTATGAAATCCAGTAGATTATGTATTAATGTATTTGATACCATTTCTAACGATGTTAGACTTTACAATTCTATACCTTTGTTATTGTTATTGAGCTTGAGTTTCTTAATATAATATATTTTGCGATTATATTATTGAATTACCATAGTATAAATTAATATAGGTATGAGATATAAAATAGTGGCATATTTTTTTTAAAAACCATTTAAAAAATTTAACAACAAATTAAAAATGGTAGCAAATTCGTAACTAAACACCTTATAACGATAAAGGATGGCAACGAAATAGCGACGAAAATATCCGTTGCTATATTTAGTGACGGATATTTTCGTCTCTATTTCCTTACAAAATTTGTCACAAGCGACCAATTTTTTGTTGGTTTAGCGACGGATATTTCCGTCGTTATTCCCTCGCAAATTTCGTCATTAAATCGTCGCGGAGAGGAAAATAGCGACGGATATTTCCGTCGCAAAAGTTAACGACGGAAAAAACTTGCGTCGCTAAGTTCTAGCGACGGACAAATATCGTCGCTAATCCGTCGCTAAACTGTTTAGCGACGGATTTTTGCTATTTAGCGACGGAATCAGTCTGTCGCTATTTACGCGTTTGTTTGTAGTGTTGAGATCTTTTGGGTAGGGGGCGCTCATGATGTCGTCGGCGAAGGGGGTGGCGATTAGTGGACTGGGCGGCTCTCTTCCTGTGTTGTTCTTTTTGCGAAGCTCTTGCTGTAAACGATCCATTATTTCGTGCGTCTTGGCTAGCTGATGGCGGGGGTTATCATTCCTAGTTGAGTGCCTCTCCTTTCTGACCAGCCAGTCGGGCTGCCCTACTTTCTTCTCTAGAGAGTGATGCGCTTCTAGTGTTGTTTCACTCTGTCTCCACAGTCTTTCGGGAGTTTGGTCTTGAGTGGTCCAAGGTATTTTGGGGTCCCAACTGGGATATGGTGCTCTTCTGAATACAGTTGAAAGCCCTTTTGCTCTGAGTGGTGTCGAGTCGACGGTGATCTTGATGTTCCTCTCTGTCAGATCTTTGTTATCGGTCTGCCGATTGAATCTCCTCTAGGTCATGACGCTAGGGTCTTGGGTGCAACTATTGTCCCTAGAAGGTTGCAATACTTATTGTTGTTGCTCTACGATTGGGATTTGGGGAGTTGCAATCATTTAGGGGTAGGTGCCATGATGTAGTACCCAAGAGTTCTAGACCATGGTTGATATATTTGGGTGAATCCTTGTCGTGGCATCCCTTGCACTGGGTTTCCTCCAGGTGCACATAGCGTCGGGGGTCAACATCTGGTTCATCGGGGGTAACATGGCATACGCCACTGTCATTTGAAGGTTAGGGTTGGTCACACCATTCCATGGTATCGAAACGGGTGGGTGAACATTTGTTTGTCCTGCATGTTAATTTGTGTTCTGATCGACCGGTTGGGTAGGTTGCGTATTCTGCCCTGCGTGGTTAGAGGTGAGCTTGCTCATTAGGCCCCTCGACCGGTCCAACTGTCAACGCAGGTCGTCTTCTAGGAGTATTTCAACCACATTATCAAGGTGATACCCAACCTGACGAGTTGAGCCTTCCCTCTGTGCACAGCTCTGGCTTCGACTTATCTTGTTTTTCGGCATTTCGATCAAGCTAGGTGGATTTTGATGTGAAGAAAGAAAGGTATTGGGACTGACAGAGTGACTCGTTCAGGTCGCCACAGACAACGTCAATCAAGGTTGTAAAAATCGCGCCTAGGCGGCATTCGGCCGCATCGAGGAAGGCCAGAATCAGCCTCCTCCGCGGCCGGCCGCCTAGGCGGTCTAGGCGCCGCCTAGCCGGCCGAATATGACTATACGGCCGAAGACCGCCTAGGCGTTTTTTAGCCAGAGTCCAGTGTCCACTGTTTGTGTGAAGCTTTTGTTGCAGGCGGTGAGGTGGAGGAGTACGGATTCACCAACGTGTTAACCATCTGCTGTGATTGTGATCATCGGAAAATGGTGAAATCTGGGGATTTCTTGGAGACCGCATGCATGAACTTGACGGAGCTTCAGAGATACTGGTCGCCGTCGGTCTTCGAAAATCGGAAATAGGAATCACGTGAAGCTCAAAGCTTTATTGGGAAAGGGGAACTGGGGAAGGCAATTTAAAACAAAAAATAATGGCTTTAAAGTCTACACAAAAATACAGAATACGTTTGGACTAAAAATTTAAAAAAAAAAATAAGAACATAAATCGGGCGCCTAGCGTCTTTTTCAACCTTGGCGTCAATGATAGCGTAAATGGGATAGTGGGTTATGACTACGCTACTAATACGTATGTTGCAAATAAGTAAAAGACGGCATCGATTCGTCAGTCGGTTGGCCGGTCTATCGAGTGACGATTGAGCAGTCCGAGGCAATGCTGTATTACAAGTAACGTGTGACTACAAGTGGAGTAGATTACAATGTAGAGTAATCACAAGTGGTTTGATGTTACAGAGTACTGAATATGATCTGACAAGTGAGGGGGGGGGGGGGGGCCCCTTTT
>NC_044917.1:22889762-22947262 GCF_003576645.1 Ipomoea triloba
GGGGGGGGGGGGGGGGGGGGGGGGGGGGGGGGGGGGGGGGGGGGGGGGGGGGGGGGGGGGGGGGGGGGGGGGGGGGGGGGGGGGGGGGGGGGGGGGGGGGGGGGGGGGGGGGGGGGGCTCCTATTTATACTAAGTAAGTCGACTATGCATTTAATGCTTCCATATATGCAAGTGACTTGACGTGGTGCGCTCTTGTTGGCTTGGCCAAACGGTTGTCTCGCAGCTATGATAGGTTGACTGTCCGAGGTGACAGAGCCGTTATTCCTGTAAGTTGTCAGCCACACCACCTGCACACACAAGTGGGCTTTCTTTACTTGTAGTGCAAGCTAAACCTCCCAACTTGCGGAGTGCGTCGTACCGTAAGGCCAATCGGGGGACCTCAAGCGGACCGGTCAGGTAATGCCCCATTGGGGCGATTCCACAAGTGACCCAAGAACATCTTCACCTATCACGAAGCCTATTAATACCAGCGGTATGATAAGTGATTTGACTCCGTCTGGCTGGCCGGGTAATTCTTGGTGGACCGACCAAGTGGTTCCTATGGGTAGTCTTTGTACGTATTTACTCATCAACCATATTACCATATACACAGAATATGCTAAATGTGGTGAAGGTGAAAAAACTGTTTTTTGTAGGTGAATTCCCCATGATAAGTATTCTGGTTAATAGAGTTAAATAGCTTTTCCATATAGATCAGATGCCCTTGTTTCAATGATGGAAGACACAATATAAGTGAATTCTCTGACTTTATATCCACCCCCCCCCCCCCCCCCCCCCCCCCCCCCNCTTGTTTCAATGATGGAAGACACAATATAAGTGAATTCTCTGACTTTATATCCCCCCCCCCCCCTCCCCTCCCCCCATCTTTATCTACTTTAAGAAAAGATACACACAATTTCTTCAGGATGAAAACTCCTAAACACTAACATCAAAAGCTTGTGGATAAGGGCAATGGTCTCGCTAAAGTAGAATCTGATTTCATGCTTGGTTCTTGTTGGCTTTTCATACCCCCCATCTTAATCTTATCTAAATAATTGCTAAAGATATCCAACAAACAAACACCAGCAATTGTGATTGTTCATGCTATTGCATAGAAAAAGAAAGTATGTGTTTCAAGGTGGCTTATTTTGAATATATTAAAGATAAATATAGAACAATACATGTCTTTCATCGCCATCAACATATTTTATAACAGTTTAAACTTTCAATAATTGATGTGATACACAGATTTAAACATTAACATGAATCCTTGTATTGGCACAAGGATAACCAAGAAAAATTTATCATGTTATGCACCCCAAGACTTCTGCTTACATACTAATTTCTTGGTCATTGCATAATGCGTATATACCATTTATGTCGTTATCATATCCAATTAATATGAAAAATGTTATTTCTATTAAATTACGTGGTGTATAATAAGTGTCACAATTCTTTATTTCTCTTAACAAATAACATTAGCCATTCAATATGTTCCTTAATGATCTGAAGGGAATGCCTCCACTGACCAAAAATAAAAGGGAAAAAAATTCTTGGCATTTCTTCTACATTTTTTTTTTCTATTTGTTTTGTTAGAACATTACATGTGCCATTACTGAAAAATATAAGAGCCCCCTATAGTGTGGAAGAATAGTGTTTCCCTCTGGACAAATTCCATCACAAGTTGGGAGTCTATATTACAATATACATGTGATATTAATGTTTTGTCCCTTCATCTCCAGAAAAAGAATCAAACTAGAGTAACACATCATGTCCATATACATATTAATCATCAAGATTCTCATGCTAAATTTATTGTATTATGGTACTTGATTAAATATATTATTTATTTATTTATTTATTTATATTATCATCAATATTAGAACTTCTACCAAAATGATCCTTCAACTATTTTGAAATATCAAAATTGGCCATCAACTACTAATTGAGCTTGATTAAGTCATTAACTATACATTTGTTACTTGATTTAGTCGTTTGATTAGTTTTTTTTTTTGGGTAAAATATAAGCATAATGTTGGAAATTCAAACTTTCCTTGCCATTTTCTTCATTGGTTGGTGTTAGAAGTGAATAAACTCTATTTTTTTTAAAAAAAAATCAGAATTGCAAAAAATCCTACATTTTAAATAAAAATCATTCGAACTTCTCTTGCCATGTTGAACACTCCTAGCAAACTTTAACCTCCTTTTGAGGATCAAGAATACCCACGACCAACCAAAGACCTTGTGGTCTAGTGGCACCCGGTGTCCTAGTTAACACTCCCACATGAATGATGTGAGTGGGTTTGAGCCTCAGTGGAGGCAATTGACTCTTTGTGCTTCAGATCAGAAAGTAAGAAAAAAAATGGCTTTTGCCAGATTCTGCTGTGCACCATAAGGGAAGTTTGAATTTTCAACATTATCATTATATTGGATTAGGAAATTGATTAGGGCCAAAGGCCTTGTGGTCAAGCGGCATAGCTGTGGTCCTTCCAAGTGAGAGGTCAAAGGTTCGATCTCTAGTGGGGGCGTTGGCTTGTTGTGCTTACAGATATGTTATTGTAATAGAGTGGTAAAGTCGTTCAATATATATATGTATAGAATTCAATTCGTGTGAGAGGAGAGCTATTCATCTTGATTTTTCTAAGGTGCACCAGTCTAAAATTTTAGGTGCGTTAGTTGTGAAAACTTAAATGTGTCGGTCTAAACCTTTAGATGCTTAGTTTTACTTCTTTAGGTGTGTGATTTGTATGTTAGATGCTTAGTTTTACTTCTTTAGGTGTGTGATTTGTATGCTTAAGGTGTAGTTTTACTTCTTTAGGTGTGTGATTTGTATGCTTAAGGTGTGGTCTAAAATTTTAGGTGCGTTAGTTGTGAAAACTTAAATGTGTCGGTCTAAACCTTTAGATGCTTAGTTTTACTTCTTTAGGTGTGTGATTTGTATGCTTAAGGTGTGGTCTAAAATTTTAGGTGCGTTAGTTGTGAAAACTTAAATGTGTCGGTCTAAACCTTTAGATGCTTAGTTTTACTTCTTTAGGTGTGTGATTTGTATGCTTAAGGTGTGGTCTAAAATTTTAGGTGCGTTAGTTGTGAAAACTTAAATGTGTCGGTCTAAACCTTTAGATGCTTAGTTTTACTTCTTTAGGTGTGTGATTTGTATGCTTAAGGTGCGTCAGTTGTTGAATGAAGGGTAAAAGAAAGTAACACCAGAAAGAATACAAAAAACTTGAGTACTAGTTGTTATACGTGTGTTTTTATTTTTAATTTTCCGCACAAGAACTCATCCATATATATATATATATATATATATATATATATATATAGAATATTAATCAAATGCGGCCTTGCTATTATGTGCGGTCGTGTGGCCTTGCGTGCGTCATTGGATTGTGCTGATATGACGATGGAGGTTATATATTAGGATTCAGGAAGTTTAATTTGCGTAACTTAAGTGGGGGCTTTATGGTAATTGTAAGTGGGAAGGTAATGTTAGAGTACAGAATGCACCAACAAACGTATTATTAAAACACACCATTCTACAGAATGCACCAACAAACGTATTATTAAAACACACCATTCAACAGAATGCACCAACAAACGTATTATTAAAACACACCATTCAACGTAATGCACCAACAAACGTATTATTAAAACACACCATTCAACGTAATGCACCAACAAACGTATTATTAAAACACACCATTCAACGTATTAAAATGCATCAGTTCTTAGATTAAAACACACCACTTAACAACCACACACCAAATGCAACTACTCTCGTAAAATTCACCACCATGTGTATTAAAACACACCATTCTACGTTATAAAATGCACCACTGGACAAATTAAAACACACCATTCCCCACCATACCGAAATACACCACTCAATTCAAATGCACCAACAAAATTAAAACACACAATTCAACGTACGAAAATGCACCAGTTCTCAAATTAAAACACACCACTTAACCACCACACACCAAATGCAACTACTCTCGTAAATTCACCACCATGTGTAAACACACCACCATGTGTAAACACACCACTCTATGTTATAAAATGCACCACTGGACAAATTAAAACACACCATTCCCCACCCTACAGAAATACACCACTCAAATTCAAATGCACCAACAAAATTAAAACACACCATTATACGTTATAAAATGCACCAGTTCTCAGATTAAAACACACCAAATACACATACTATTGCGAATTTCACCAATATTATCTCAAATATGAACCAGATTAATGTTAATAATGCACAGACTATTGCAAATTACTCCATTCTCGTTCATCTATTGGAGTCGACCTATGCGTTTTGTTCGGAACGGAGCGCTCGTTGCTGGTGATGGAGTCCCTTCTACGCTCGTCAGGTGTTTGTTGCTCAGTGCTCGTCGACTTCAAGTCTGATCTCCGTCGTCGTCTAATCTGGTTTTGAAATTGTAGTGAATTGTCAACATTATCCTTCTCGTTCGCGTTGCTAAAGATGAAGCGCCTGTATTGTTTGGATTAATATGAAGCCTTAGATCATGGAATCTAATGGTGTAGATCAGGCCACACAGCCGCACGGGGGAGACAGGCCGCATCTGATGGGGCCTCTATATATATATATATATATATATGTATGTATGTATATGTATATGTATATGAATGTTGGTACTCAGTTACATTGTAGTATCTGTTCAATACTACTTCTATTGAGGCTCAATTTCATGACTTCCCGTTTGGAAGAGTCACTACATGCCATTTGACCACAAGGTCATTGGCTATAACAAATAAATTTGATTTCATTTACATTTTAATATGTTATTTCCTAAAATATAAATATTAAATTTATAAAAATAGTTTTACATTAATAATAATAATATTATTATGATACAATAATATAAGTATTTTCTTGTTATTGTTCACATTTGATAATCAAAATTTATTGTTTTAATAAATTGCAAAAGATAATTGAAATTTAAAAGTTTAACTAATTTTGACATGATTACTATTTTAATATTGGGCACAAATTTTTGCTCATGGTGCGTAACTTATATTAGCAGTCGTAGATGATTGTTTAGTCATGTGGTATAAATTTAAGACCATATATCAATAGTCTTTAGTTTAATTCCTCCGAGAGCCGAATAAAGATATATAACATTTTCTTAAATAATGTGTCAATGCAAGATTATTGAACACGTAAAATGAATTATTAAAAAAAAAAAAAAAAGAAGAAGCTAAACTAAGTGCAAAATGTTCCATTATGAAGACAAATGCGGTGATCATACTTGTCCATAATTTGACTTGACAGTTAAACACATAGATGAATTGAACCTCCAATAAGTATATATTGATGAATTAATTGCCTTATTAAAACTTTTGATCTCTATTTTGTACTATAAGTCGCTTTCTGTCTGGTAAGATGTTCTTTCAGTTTAGGTGGTTTTGTGTCTCCTTTCTACAAAGATATAAAATAATGTACAATTAAATATGTGTATATGTATGACTTAAGTGTGCTTATGGAAATCTATTATTATTATTTCAATAATGGTATAATGAAGTGAGAGTGCTACTTGCCATCATTACAATTTGATGCAAGATATCATAATCTTGATGAATGATGAAGATTTATAAAGTGAAAGCCGAAATCATATCACAACAGAAATTGCAATATCATTCAGTGTTAGCTTTAGTTAGTTGATATTGATATTTCTTGACAAGTTGATTTTAGGTCTAAGAGTTTTAACACAATTAATTTCACAGTAATTTCTCGTGTAAATCTTTGAATTGTATTATTTGTAGATTGTCATTTTTTTTGTTAATTTGTTAGTGAGTCATTGTAATTGTTCTTATAATTTAAAATCGGTTGACGAATTTGCTTGCTTCAAGTTGGTCCAGGAGTACAAGTGTTGAATGAACCTCCCCATGAGCTTCTAATGCTGTTGGATGAGGACAAACATGGCATTTCGAGATCTAGAAAGGTCTCGATGACGACTAGTGATGTAACAAATATTTCCATATCCGGTCGTATAAAGGATGTCAATTTTCCTGACAGTACAGACTGGACAAATACAACGGTTTTTTCCTCTCTTTAGTGGGTATAGAGTCGTTGTTTGGGAAAAGAGAGTGTTCGGGAATGTCTGAGCACGAGAGAGGTCAAAAAGTCCCTCGTACTGAGCAATAAATGCCCTTTATATAGGCGAGTCTAGGGGCGCATACCGGAGCCTCGACATGTCTTACACGTGTCGGGAGAGGTTCGCCAGTCAGAGAGGTTACACCAAGTGTCACAAAGTGATTGAAAAAGGTGAAGGGACTGATTGGACTATTCTTCTGGCCCAAGAAGTGCACTTCAGAGGATTTCAGAGCAAGAGACTTGTTTATCTACATCAATAATGAGTCTCCCGATCAAGCCTTGTCGGGACTGAGCAGAGAAATGGAATGCAAGCATTTTTATCGAAATCGGGTAACTTAGTCAAAAATAGATATAGATTTGGTCGGTAGTGATCGGCTCAAACGGAACTAGTCATGTTCATATAATAGTATTCGCCAAGAAACGGGGTCGACCCTTGACATATTATCAGCTAGTTAGCATGTCCCTTCCCTTCGCTTGGTAGGGGTTGATATAATAGGCCCATTCCTAGAACGGTCAGGTCAAGGGAAATTTGTAATAGTGGCCATAGATTACTTCTCGGAATGGATCGAAGCCGAGCCCCAACCACAATAACTTCCCAGCAAAGTGAAAGATTTGTCTAGAGGAATGTGGTGTCCTGGTTTAGAGTGTCCGTCTAAATTGTGGTAAACAATGGTAGGTAATTTGAGAGCGAGTCTTTTCAAAATTTCCTATCTACAAGTGACACATATATAGTCCGTCCGAACTTCAGTGGGTTACCCGCAGGGAAACAGACACGTGGAAAATACCAACCGCATGATCCTAGAAGGTCAGGTTGAAGTTGGGTTGAAGAGCTTCCGTATATACTTTAGGTGTATCGGACTACCCCTTGGAAGCAACCAAGGAAACTCCGTGTGCTTTGGTTTATAGAGCAAAAACTCGAATACCTATTGAGGTCTGGTTGTCGACTTCCCGAGAATGTCAATACGACCCTCAAGAAAATGACCAACTCTTGGCGATCGACTTGAATATGTTGGATGATAAAAGAGATATGTGATCGGGAAGTTAACTAAGGGTGAAATAATTCGGAAAGACAATTGCGAGGTGTGCGATGGGGTCGGGAAGCCCACTATGGGTCTAACCATATGAGGTCGGGAAGGTCTAATTGGAGTGGCATAGGTTGGGAGAAACAACCCCACATCAAAGGTGCAATAAATGTCCTTTATATATAAGGGAGATAAGACACATGCTGGCCATCTGGCATTCTCGGCCTCCACGTGTCTTATGGATATTTGGTGGTACAGTTATGCTTGCCAAAAGCCCTTAAAAGCCTAACCACGTGATGGGACGCTTGGTGACCGTTGTGTGGTTATTGATGAGGCCGATCGGGAAGTCTACTGAAAAGGCAACCATGAGATCTACTGATAGGTGCGATCGAGAATTCTACTAATAATGTTATCAATAAGTGTACATACACCATTCAGGTTAGAAAATACACTAGGTCGGTCGAGAAGTACACTTGTGATTTGTGAACCTACCTGAGACTGAGAAGTGCACTTGTGAGCCCTCATGAGACTGGAAAGTGCACTTGTGAGCCCTCATAAGACCGGAAAAGTGCACTTGTGAGCCTCAATAGGGCAAGAAAGGTTTCCCTATAACCATATTAGCTATCTAGTTTTGGAGTGATCCACTCTACTGATTTAAGAATAAAACACTACATACATCAAAATTACATAATACAATTCATTTTTTAAGGATGCATGAGAAGCAATTGAATTGATCAATTGCTCTAGACTGCTAATAGAATCTTCAATTGAAGAAGTAGGGACCTGGTGGGAGCAATCTAACCATTCAATTTTACAACAATTATTATTTTGCCCATCCATTCTCACACTTCTCTCAAACGCACCAAAGTCCATGTATTGTTCTAAATTGAGGTTCATATATGTAATATGGATTACAATTTCTATTCATGCTTGATTTACCATTTATGTAATGAAATTATGTGAAAAAAAGAACATATTATATCAAGTGGTTTGATTAGTGCAATGTCATTAGCATCACAAGACTAAACACAACGTATAACTTAACATAGAATATGGTTAGAAATAAAATTTCTATCCGTCCCACATATATTTACCTCACATGAATCAAATTTTTTAGGTAATAGAAAGTCGTGGGTAAGTGCAAGTTTTAAAATATGAAATTCAATTCGCAATGTGTGAGATTGGATGTGAGCTTTATATATAACATGCACCGACATAAAACTTCACTCGATCTATATATATATATAGATATATATATATACATACATATATACACACACACGCACATTAACATAAGTCTAATATGTATTTATTTCTAAAAGTTTATATAACTTTCGTTAACTTTTTACTATTTTTAGATCTAAGTTAATAAATTTATTTCAAAAAATTAAAATTTTAGTTATTACATTTGAATACTTTTATTATTTACGTTTTAATATAACAAGTGAATTTTATTACAGTATTTATTATGTATAAATAATTTAAATATTATTATTATTATTATTGTATGAAAATTTTTAATAAAATAATAAGCGGTGGGTACTCGTAATGAGCATTCGCATTCTGCAGGATAATGTCGGTTTTGAAAAAGTCTACTGCACGCATAGGCGGATCTAGCATGGGGGCAGTGGGGCAGCTGCCCCCACTCACCCCACCCCCACCCCATATAGCCCTTATATATATATATATATATATATATATATGCATACCTTAACATAGAATATGGTTAGAATATATACATATATATACATATATGTATATATTCTAAATATATAAAAATAGATATAAGTAAAATATTGACTAGTTAGCTGAGTTGGTTGGTGTGTTTTTTCTCTTAAGGAAGGGTGATGGTTCAAATCCTGTGTGTTATTTTATCAAATTAATTATGTTTCATATATTTGTATCAAGTTTTGATGCGTTTTATTTTTCGTCTACATCCAACAATATTTATAACTATATTCCTTTTAAGTGTTTCGTTTGTTTTAATACTACCGATTCTTTTACAATGCAATATATGTTCATTAGTACTTTCTCAACCTATTGAAGCACAAAGAGTCAATATCACTGAGGCTCGAAACGACAACCTTCCATATAAAAGAGCAACTTGGTGTTACCTCTTTTATCTTTCGCCCCCACTAGGACATTTTTTGGATCCGTCACTGACTGCACCTACTACAAGTCGAGGATAAAGGTGGTAGAGAATGTATAAAGATGAAATAGGTAGTGGATGTAGTCATTCCTGACTCACCACCGACTTCTTGTCATCCCTAAATATAACTTCTCCATTTAAAAAATATTGTCATCTTCTACTGGACACACAAACTTAAGATAATATATTTAATGCATTAAATAAGTGTTCTGTTTCTATTTTTACTATAATAAATATACTATGAAGTTTTTTAATCATAATTAATAATAAATAAGATATATAACTTGTTCTCCCATTAAGATACATAACTAGGCGAGGATTAAGATGCTTCCAGAATTCAAATGATAGCTAGTGCTAAAAATGACTTTTTGTGTAGCCACTGGAAGCTTTTCATGATTGAAGTTGACAAAACACAAAAACGTTAGTGCAAACGACAGATTGGTCCTTGCCTCACCATAATTTAATTTGGAATAATTTATTTTTCCTTTTTCAATTATCATCATATCTGTTTTTTTTTTTTTTTTAAATCTTTTCTTTAATTTCTATTGTTAGGGTTTGGATGTACATTTTTATCATTATTATCATCTTCAATATGATAACTAAAACCTAACAAACGGCAATAGAAAAATGCTAAGTTTAACTCATAAGTTCACCTGGCCTTCTAATATGGTAAATAATTTCTTTATATTCATTGGCCATCCATTAATTAAAAATTGATCTATTGCACAAACCATGAGTTAAAAGAGAAAATTTATTTATTAACATCAACGTCCAGGATTAACAAGAATTAAAAAAAAAAAAAAAAAAAACGCGGTGGCAATTTGGTCTTTTTGCATCTAGGTCAAATTTAAGGTGCATGGTTTTCCTTGTTAAGGTGCGTGATTTTTGTACTTAAGGTGTGTGGATTTTGTATTGTGTGCTTAAGGTGCGTCAGTTGTTGAAACTTAAGTGCGTCAGTCTAAAGCTTTAGGTGCGTGGTTTTCCTTCTTAAGGCCAAGTGTGTGGTTTTCCTTCTTAGGTGCGTTATTTGTGTGTTTAAGGTGCGTCAGCGGTTGAAACTTAAGGTGCGTCAGCGGTTGAAACTTAAGGTGCACCGACCTAATGCTTTAGGTGCATAGTTTTCCTTCTTAAAGTGCTTTGTTTTCCTTCTTAAAGTGTTTTCCTTATTAAGGTGAGTTATTTTTCCTCCTTAAGGTGCGCCATTTTTTACAATTTGTTTCTTGAATTGAGGACACACTTTTTTTTGCAGTCCCAAAACACAACCACTATTCTTTTTCAATAATGTTTTAGCAATCTGAAAAGAGATCAAAGGAAGTAGAATTGCTTATGAGTGGCTAGGAGTAGATCCTGAACAACACCTTTTAAAAAAAATCATTCCAACTACTAGTGTGATGATACCTCTATTACTATTTCAAATGAGTGATTATATTATCGAACTCTAGTAGTAAAGACACTACAGTGTAAAGAATCATTAATTAAAAAAAAAAAAAAGATTCATCATCTTTTATCTTTTATTAATAATAAAAAAACAAATATACACTTTTACTAAAAATGGGACAACCTCTTCGAGAAGGGACGACCATGTAACTAAATAAAACCATCCAAAATAATATCCCGATTATTTATTGTCCAACTATTTGTCCAATTCTTGCAACAAAAATGTATTGTAAAGATGACGATTAATGATTTAGTATACATTTATACAAAATTTTTTTAGGGAACAAAAAAAATGTTACTGAAAAGGATGACCAATAAATTAACACAACCGACACAGAGGTTGGCTTAGGTTGCTCACTCAAAATTTTAAAAGTTTTCAAATTAAACAATTCATAGCATAGCTAATAATTGTACTTCAACTTTGATTCCCCCGTCCCATAAAAGAATGGAATTAGAAAAATAATTACACCCTAACAATCGCTGTGTAGTGCTAGTGTGCAGATTTTTATTTTATTTTTTTTCAAAAAAATGTATGCTGATTTGTGGTAGTTGACGGCTGTATATCGTATGCATAACCGAAAAGTTAGTTAAAAGTTAAAAAGATTTCTAAACTAGTTGATTGCGGGTGAAAATATTTGATAAAATTAGCTTGATGGATATATTATTGGAAATTGATCAGGAACAAACCGACTCGAGGACGGGATCAAGAAGAATTCGGGTGGACCTGGAGCCTTGATAGACGCCAAAAGTACCTAACTATTTGGGATTAATTAAGGAACATAAAACGGTCCTAGGAGATAAGAAAATAGAGAAGAGGTAAGCCACTTCGCTAGGGTTCAAGCACCAATTGCACTGTCTTCGAAAAAGCATGGAGCTCCATGTGAAGTCGGGTTGTTTGATGACGTTACCCTAGGAAGTGAAAAGAAAGAGTGACCGCCCAAGCCACTAGCGGAGAGCGGCCCATGTATCTATCCTCACTTACTTTTACGTTTGGGCTTTGGCGTTAGGGAGGCTGATTGATTAGGTTGTGTACATCGTTCCCACTAGGGGGCTCAGCTTAAGGCCTTCGCACAATAAGAAGTGAGTGAAAATTTTGGATTGTATGCTTAGTATTGTGAACGATATTTACCTATCCAAATACGACTGACAGTGGTTTTGCTTTGATTGAATATTCATAGCAGTGTATGGCACATTTTTACCATTCCTTGTAGATATTGTGAAGAATTTCACATCTCCGGGTAGATTATGTTTTAAACAGTCTTAACTATCAGGTTGCATGTATAGCGTAGATACTTTTGGCATCTAAATGACAAGGTTTTGAGCTAAGAAAATTGCTCGTGGACGAGCAAACTAAAGTGTGGAAACTTTGATAGACGCCAAAAGTACCTAACTATTTGGGATTAATTAAGGAAGATTATTGCCAAACGAATACTTAAAAGGACCCAATCTATGTATTTTTATGTTATTATGCTAACAGTTGCAAAAGAGCTTTGCGTGGTATGTTTTAAAAGATTTTCACAGGATTAAAGACTTAAATCAATCAAGAAAGACATGAACGACAAAAAGAGGAACAAACCCGAACTTGGGGCATGCAAAGACCAACCCGAAGACAGCAAAGGAGACGCGAACAAGGAATTCCCCGTTTACGCCCCTATTCACGCGTGTGGCATGCGTGGACGAATTCCAATAAGCATCCACGCATGCCCACACGCATGTAGGGACATTTCAGCTTGGAATAGAGAACTTTTGATAATTTTCCACTTCTCACTACTAGATTAGGGTTAGATAGAATTGGTAGGAGGAAGGAGAGGACTTCTTGGAGAGAAGAATCTTGGATCTTTATTGCTTGGAATTCATCTTGGGTATACTCTTTCTTTGCTATTATTGGATTTCTCTTTGAATTTCTCTCTTGAATCTTTACTTGTCCCAAAGTTTGTTACTTTCTACCTTGCTTTTGTAAATATATCCTACTCTTTGAAAGATATGATGTTGACGAGGCCTATGAAGGGTTAGATTTTAGGATAGGGGCTAGGAAGGATGGAGATTTTGTGTTCATGATCTAAAAATGTTTAATGAGTTTTGATTTAATTTCTTTGGGGTTTTTGAAATTGTGTGTATGTTATGGATGTTCTTGTTGGATCGAGGGCCCCAATCCCTTCAAGGATCTAGGATCATCCCTTTGGCGAGATATCGCAAAGGGTTGAGAGTCCACTGCTCACATCTCCCGCCCTCAATCTGAGAAGATGAGGTCCGGAGGGACTTCGTAGGCAAAGTGTTTGATAATATTCCCCAACTGACTGAGGATTAGGAGCTTGAGTGTGACGCCACTCAGAAATGTGTTCTGAGCTCCTTCAATCAAATCCCAAGGAAAACCAAATCTCCCCTGTGTGAAATGAAGCAAAACTCCATGAGATTCTAGCACCCATCCGCCTTTATTTCGTAGTAATTTCTTAAGTTTACCCAACCTTGCACCCGTGATATTATGTTTTACTCCACTCTATCCCTTTTCTAATTGCGTTGCCTAAACATTGAAAGATAGAAGGCTTGTACTCTCCAATTTGCCATCCTTGAGAGACACGACACTCGAGGAGTCTTGACTCTTCGTTTTACCACATCCCACCATTCACTCACCCTAAGCATCACAACGCTTTCAAGCCTCGTGCTCAACCCAGGCCGCTTGGGCCAAGCCCGGCCGGTGTCCTCAGTTTGGGGCCTCGGTTTTGGTCCCGACGGGGTTCCGGTCGATGTCAAAGTTGTTGCAACCGATTCCTCCTTTTTAGGGGAGGCAATTAGGAGCAGGGTAGTTGATGGTTCTATATCGTATGCATAACCGAAAAGTTAGTTAAAAGTTAAAAGATTTTTAAACTACTTGATTGCGGGTGAAAATATTTGATGAAATTAGCTTGATGGATATATTGGAAATTGATCCCGAACAAACTGACTCGGAGGACCAGATCAAGAAGAATTCGGGTAGACCTGGAGCCCCGTGCTCAACCCAGGCCACTGGGGCCAAGCCCGGCCGGGGTCCTCAGTTGAGGGCCTCGGTTTTGGCTACGACGGGGTTCCAGTCACTGTCAAAGTTGTTGCAACCGATTCCTCCTTTTTAGGGGAGGCAATTAGGAGCTTCTATGTATAAAAAACAATCCAATTGTCTTGTTAGAACATCTTCATATGTAGAATCCACATACAAATCTTATTGTAATAGTAATACATATTCTTTGCAATAATCTTACAGCATCATTATCAATGCAACCTTGTCCCCGTGAGGTATCCTTATGCCGTTTATTTATTATTTGCCATTTTTACCCTATGCTCATATGTTCTTTAATGATTGGATTTGATAATTAGGACCACCCGGATTAATTAAATTCATCATCGGTGCTTTCATTGAGAGCTCGATGTACAAGCTTGAGCATGCTATCCATTAGCTATGGTAAGATCGAGATCCAACTGTCGCAATTTGCATGATTCATATAACACCCGTGTCATCCCGAACGGGAAGGACATCAATGGGACCGCAAGCCAGTAGCAAACCTTCCCTGTGAGGTCGGCGGAGGACCTACGAGACCATCTCAACAACAACTGTGGTGGCGGGTAGACTCCCATCACCCGCCCCTCCGACCCTGGTCCTCTAGGAAGATGTGGTCGCGCTCCAACAAGCTACATACTACCTTGTTAACCCGCTTCATTGGATGTTTCCAGGGGCCCTACGCGTGGCCTCGAGGCATCTTGAGGGGCGCCTACACTTACCCCATCCCTCTCTAAGGGGCGTGATAGCCAGAACACACTGTTTAATCGAGCCCTATGAACTCAAGTTGAGGGAGGTCAATTCACCATGACCCTCGGATAGACGGGGAGAAGATAGTGCCAGCCGAGATAGACGAGATTAGCCCCGATTTCCCAATGTCCGGCCCCGGGAATCCAAGACGAAGTGGTCACAATCCAACAAGTTGTGACCTTGCCGAACTGCCTCATCAAGGGGCTCCAAAGAGTAGTGTAGCCCCGTTAACATAGCATTGGGGAGCCATACGGGGTTGTGCAAAGGTGGTCGACCCTCACCCTGACCTCTCCGGGACCAAGCGAGATGCTAGAGACCCAGCCTCTATGACTGCAAGGAGCCGGAGCTTAACCACCATGGGCATGAAGAGTCCGAACTCGACTGCTATGAGCGCAAGGAGCTCGAGCTCGGCTACCGTAGTACAAAGAACCCTAGCTCGACCACCATGAGGACGAATAACCCGAGTTCAGCCCCATGAGCGCAAGGAGCCCAAGCACGGCTACTATAGACGACATAGATGATCCAAGTGGACTAAAGGGTCCCAGAGGCCGAAGAAATGGGTTTGGACCTCCCGAGGGGCCTGGTCCAAGACTACCATATTATTCATCTAAATGCATGAGAACCCAAGCCCCACCTCACAAGAGTCTTGAGCCGATATCGTTGTTTCAAAAAAGGTGCACCTGACGGTTCCACCCTGGAAGCGCGAAGCTATTTTATTTTTTCAAAGGTACATAGGGAAAGGGGGGTTTGACCCCAAATATAAACATCGACATATGTTCTCTCTAGTAGAATTTGTGAAGTCCGAGCTCGCCTAGCAGTAGGCAAAGTAATCAACCCATGGTTGCGGCCGTGCACATCAACCTTGACCTTGGCATTCCCTAATGGTAGTATAGGGTGGACGCCCCAGCTCACTACCTAACGAAATAACCTATTTTAGGCTCATTTCATGTGAATTGGTTTACAAAATAACCCATTTCTATTGCAATAAAGTGTTTTTCCATAGCAAAATTAGTCTCGCGTTGATTTTACCCTTCCCAAGGGGAGAGAGGGGCTAGGTCATAACACCCGGTGTCCGTTCACTTAGTACCCGAGTCTGGGCACCTGGCACCCGCTCGCTTTGTACCTAGGTATAATATAGACGGGCAACATGCCCCTTGCCAAGGCCGAGGTTAAGCTGGTGAGGAAAACCTACATATTCCTTGATGAGACACTCTACAAGATGTCCTATAATGGCACCCTGCTGCGATGCCTATACCTAGACAAGGCAAGATCAGTCATTGAGATCTGTGAGGGCACCTGCTCGGCGGGAGCCTACACCATGGCACGAAGATCAATTCTACAGAGATACTTCTAACCCAACTTGGTCAAGGAATATGCTAACTATGCACGAAGCTACAAAATTTGTCAACAATTCCAAGCTGGCCAGGGCCCCTTCAAAGGTAATCATACCCTCCCACCGAGCAGAAGAGTACGACCCTGACCCTAATGAGGAGCACCGTCGTGCCGACCTCCACTTGGCAGACGAGAAAAGGGAGGCTGCCATGATCCAAGCCGAGAACTAACAGCGGCAAGCCAAAGCATAAACGAGCTCGAACCCACTACTTCAAATTGGGTGACTATGTACTCCGAAGACGTGAAGCAAGCCAGCTATAGGTCGGGGGCAAGTTTGCCAAAAAATAGGAGGGCTCGTACATAGTGGTAGCCGTGGTTCGTCCCGGATGCTACAAATTCAAGACCCCGAAAGGAAAAATTGTTGCTAGAGTTTAGAACTCTGAGCACTTATTAAAATACTTTCAATAATTTATTCTTATAAG
Organism: Ipomoea triloba; assembly: GCF_003576645.1. Taxonomy (NCBI): domain Eukaryota; kingdom Viridiplantae; phylum Streptophyta; class Magnoliopsida; order Solanales; family Convolvulaceae; genus Ipomoea; species Ipomoea triloba. The sequence continues at coordinate 22,906,060 of NC_044917.1, forward strand.
GTGGTCCCCTTTATTAATACTTTAATAAAGCAGTAAAAATTTCACCATAGTACTCATTTTCACTACTCATAAGGGAAAGGTATGGGGGACCCCCCTGAGGTAGCCCATCTAACCTCTCCAACCATACCCTAAAGCCAATATGGGGTCTGCCCTCGCTTATTGACTGACGGAAGAGTCTAACAGCCTAGGGTCAAATGACTCGGGTCGGATGGCTATTGCCATAAGGCCAATACGAGGTCCGCCCTCACCTATTGATTGATGGACGAATCTAATGGCCTAGGGTCGAATGACCCAGGTCGGATGGCTATTGCCCTAAAGTCAATACGGGGTTTACCCTCGCTTATTGCCTGATGGAAGAGTCAAATGGCCTGGGGTCGAATGATCCAGGTCGGATAGCTATTGCTCTAAGGCCAATACGAGGTTCAACCTCACTTATTGCCTGACGGAAGAATCTAATGGTCGGGGGTCGAATGATCCGGGTCAGATAGCTATTGCCCTAAGGCTAATACGGGGTTTGACCTCTCCTAGCCTATTGACTAATGGAAGAGTCCAATGGTCCGGGGTTGAATGGCTATTACCCTAAGGCCAATACGGGGTTTGCCCTCTCCTATTGCCTAATGGAAGAGTCTAATGGCCCATGGTCGAATGACCCACGTCAGACGGCTATTACCCTAAGGACGGTACGAGGTCTGCATTCACCTATCGCTAGACAGAAGAGATCTTTGGCCCAAGGTAGACCCTTGACCAAAGAACTAGCCTACTACCAATCCGAATTTGTTCTTGACTTCCAATGCTATCTTCATCGACCTACTCCAGGACGCATAGTTGTGTACGGATAGGGGAGGTGAAACGAGAATCAAATTCGAATTCTCAGTGATGTGAAGATACATTGGATCGTCAAATTCATTAGCTCGTGGAATGGAACTTTGATTCTCTAGATTCCGATTGGTTGAGACTGGAGTTGCTGCTTGTCTGGTTGAATTTCCTTCACCAACTTCTTCATCCATGACGACAGTTGCGGTGTAGCTTCGACGCTCTGATACCATGATAGAAGAGCTCGATCAAGCTCAATTGGAACTTGAGAAGAAGTAGAGAAGAAACTAGTAGTGCATTGATGTTCAGAAGATGTATTACAGTGTGTAGAAGAAAGGAAAGAAAGTTGCCTTTATAGACATAGTCAGACGGTTATAACAACTTGCATTTAGGAAAATACAAGTATATCCTTCTTCTCTTTGGCTTGACTGAGGTCACTTCATCAGTGTATCTGGCTTTTTTTCCAAAAAAAATAATGATGATACATATATGTATGTTACATTGTTTTCGAATGTCCGAACTCGACGTCAATTAAGAGATTTCACTTTCTATTTTTCTAATATATAGTATAGACAATGACCGCTGTTATTTAAATATAAGACATTTATTATGATCCGCATATATATGTATGAAATATTTGAATATTTGATAAATATTTTTTTGAAACCCTCATAATTCTTTACAAAGTAGTATATGTTCTATACTTTCTTAATCTTTTTAAACCCAATGAATAAATATCTCCACCACGGGTTAAATCCTGTGACCACCCATTTGAAATGGTAAGAGATGTGTTATCAAACTATATACAACATGTTTGGTTCACATAATTAATTTTGAAAGATTATGTATTATATTCCATTGAGAAATGAAATAGGGAAAAAATATACCACAAATTTAATTATGTTGGTTGGTTCATGAAAGGAATAGATTTAGGGTGTATGTATTTGGTTCATTACACACCAGGAATGAGAATCAAAATCATAGTTATTGTTTGGTTGACAACTTTTTAAAATACAACTAACTATGGGATTTGATTACTCCTTCAATTAAAAATTTCACTGCCTAATTAGAAACGGGTATGATTCCATCTTATCCTTCCTCATCTATTACCTCCCGATATGTCACTTGACTCACCTCTTCACTACATCCCTCATATTTTTTTTTTGATTTTTTGTTCATATTGGTGCTTTGAATGTCATTATATTATGATCAATTGCTTTATTTTTTTAAACCTTTATTCCCATTTTAGGGTCATGCATATATATAACCAAATACCAATATTGGTAATTATTCCAATTCTACCCTACTACCAAACATGTAAAATACTTTTACCAAAACTCATTATTATTACAAAGTATTTGATTCCGTTTCCCATGTGTACACCAAACACACCCTTAGAAATGGTATTCTAGTGTTTGGTTGGATTAAGAAATATAAATGCAATAAATATTCAAGATACAAAATACCTTCCATAATAATATATCATATATGTATATATGTATGCATACACATAGTAATAGTAATAGTAATAGTAATAATAATAATAATAATAATAATAATAATAATAATAATAATAATAATAATAATAATAATAATAATAATAATAATAATAATAATAATAATAATTAATTATTATTATTATTATTATTATTATTATTATTATTATATAACAAAATAAGATAAGAGTAAATTAGGTATTACCAAATATAAGTTATTCTTGAAAACTCAAGAATAACGTAATATTAGGATACTTTACCAAATTTATCATGGAAAGAAAACAAATCATTCAGAATAAAATGACTTACCTAGCAATGTAATAGACGTATTATCGGGAACGTTATTCTATTCCTAACATATTTCATGAATCAAATATATTATTAAACTTAAGAGTTCATCATTGTTCATAACCTAGAGACAAGTGGACGAAGTAAATTGCGAATTAACTGAATTACAACCCTGAATGAGTGTACACATTGATTCCTTTTACAAATGTTAGTATGTTTGTTATTATTCAAAGATGGTTTTCATGTCGTGACATTCTCCACATTGATTCCTTTCACAAATGTCAATATTTTTGTGCAACCTTTTTTGTGTACATGGATAATGATGGATTTTATATAGTTTGGTTCAATCTTTTTCAAAAAGTAGTATAAAATATTTTAAAAAGTATTATACATTAAAATAAAACTAAACAACAAAAGGATAGTACCTAATTAAAAGAAAAAAAAAANATGTCACTTGACTCACCTCTTCACTACATCCCTCATATTTTTTTTTTGATTTTTTGTTCATATTGGTGCTTTGAATGTCATTATATTATGATCAATTGCTTTATTTTTTTAAACCTTTATTCCCATTTTAGGGTCATGCATATATATAACCAAATACCAATATTGGTAATTATTCCAATTCTACCCTACTACCAAACATGTAAAATACTTTTACCAAAACTCATTATTATTACAAAGTATTTGATTCCGTTTCCCATGTGTACACCAAACACACCCTTAGAAATGGTATTCTAGTGTTTGGTTGGATTAAGAAATATAAATGCAATAAATATTCAAGATACAAAATACCTTCCATAATAATATATCATATATGTATATATGTATGCATACACATAGTAATAGTAATAGTAATAGTAATAATAATAATAATAATAATAATAATAATAATAATAATAATAATAATAATAATAATAATAATAATAATAATAATAATAATAATAATAATAATTAATTATTATTATTATTATTATTATTATTATTATTATTATATAACAAAATAAGATAAGAGTAAATTAGGTATTACCAAATATAAGTTATTCTTGAAAACTCAAGAATAACGTAATATTAGGATACTTTACCAAATTTATCATGGAAAGAAAACAAATCATTCAGAATAAAATGACTTACCTAGCAATGTAATAGACGTATTATCGGGAACGTTATTCTATTCCTAACATATTTCATGAATCAAATATATTATTAAACTTAAGAGTTCATCATTGTTCATAACCTAGAGACAAGTGGACGAAGTAAATTGCGAATTAACTGAATTACAACCCTGAATGAGTGTACACATTGATTCCTTTTACAAATGTTAGTATGTTTGTTATTATTCAAAGATGGTTTTCATGTCGTGACATTCTCCACATTGATTCCTTTCACAAATGTCAATATTTTTGTGCAACCTTTTTTGTGTACATGGATAATGATGGATTTTATATAGTTTGGTTCAATCTTTTTCAAAAAGTAGTATAAAATATTTTAAAAAGTATTATACATTAAAATAAAACTAAACAACAAAAGGATAGTACCTAATTAAAAGAAAAAAAAAAACAAAGAAAGAAAGAAAGAAAGATGGATTGAGAAATGTTGAAGCTTCAATGTATCAAAATTTGAAAACTGTATTTAATAATAGATTTAATTTTGATATTAAATCAAAAAATACGTTTCTCAAAATCAGATAATTGGACTATATATTTATTATTTATATATTATAAAAAAAAATTATTGTTTTAGTCCATTAATTGTTTTGCAATTGTCAATTTTGTCTTTAATTTTCAATTTGGTCAAATTGACGCTTCAATTGTTTTGAATTTCGTCAATTAAATTTCCTAGTCACTGTTTTTGTAACTAATGGCTGACAGATGGAATAGTGACTAGACGACTTAATTGACAAATTTAAAATAATTAGAGGGTCAATTCAACCAAATTGAAAATTAGAGATTAAATTGATAGTTACAAAACAATTGAGGAATCAAAACAGTGATATGATTTTTCCTATATTATATGTTCAGCTCAATATTAACCTACCAAACTAAAATAAATAAAAATAAAAGACAAGATTCAGATCTAGCTAAGAGTGGTATGATATTATTGATATTTGGTGAGGAGTAGAAAATTAAAGCGAAAAGTCCGAAAATCTTAGGTCAAAATTTGTACCAGCTGAAAGAAGAAAATTGAGAAATGTTTGGTTTTGGGAACTGGTACAAATTATTTCCGCCGAAAAACATGACATGTTTTCACACTCATACCAGTAAGGCTAAATGACAAATTAATCACAACAAATTTAAGTGAATCCGATATCACCCATGTTCCACGTTTCTCTAGCCATTAATCTTTAGACAACATCGTATATACCATGGTCGATGGCTTAAAAAATTACTAAGCGCTTCTCAGACGCCCAGGGAAGCTAAACGGTGATTAATCGGCGCCTAATTGTTCGTGTATTTTTTTTATATAAAATTTGTTTAAATTTTTTTAATTTTTAATTTTTTAAGACTTGATAATTATAAATTATTTAATACTTTAATAGTTAATACTAAAATATTAAATATTAACCTAAAAAACATCTAAAGTTTGAATAATTTAGGTTTATTTCGCTCATAACGATGTCATTGAGTGAAATAATTCATTTTAAAAAAAAAAGAACAATAGCTAATCGGTCGACTAGGCGGCCTAGTCAGTGCCTAGGGGCTAGGAGGCCTAATCAGCCGTCTAGACCACCGTTTATGGATGATATACTAGGTGACCGACTAATGCCTAGGCGAGATTTTTGCAAAACTGGTGTATACAATGATAGCTTTTAGGGGGAATGGTTAATTAATAGCAATAGTGTAATTAGCTTATGATGATAATAAAAAAATTTAATTAAACGGTTCAACTTGTAAAAAAGTACAGTTAATGTTTTTAGCATGCTAAATATCAAATAAATTGTTGATTAGGCATGTTATGTGACTTTTTAAAATATGAGGAATATTTTTTAAATTGATGTGGTGTAATAAGTAATAATAATGATAATAATAAAAATAATAATTTGGCTGAGATCTTGTGGTCTAGTGGCACCAAGTTGTACTCCCATATAAGAGGTTATGGGTTCGTGCTTTAGTGAGGCGACTGTATTTGTACTAAAAAATAATAATAATTTGATTTTAAAATTTAAAAAAATAATAATAAAAAAAACCTTCACCTCTATCGTAGTCGAACGCATGATTTTTCGTCTTTGTCCTTTCTCGAACGAAGATAAAATTATCTTTGTCTGATCCAATGAAAGTATAATTCATATATGGGCGAAGAACATGTGTTTGTTCAAATTCAGAAAAAATTAGGTAGGAGGAGGATGCCAGTGAAGGAGCATGGTCACTGGCAATATGGCATCCAAGCTCTTTTTTTTTTTTTTTTTTTTAAAAAAAAATTAAATATCAAAACCTATTATTATTGTTGTTGTTATATCACATCAGTTCTAAAATACACAACTTAACATCAAATCACTTAAAAAAGTCACATTGTATGTTTAGATGGTAACTGACTTAAAGTGCTAATTGCACATTTTTTACAAATTTAAGGGTCTAATGGCATCTTTTACAAATTTTGATGGTTTAATTGATTTTTTTTTTATTTTTTTATTTTTTAGTTAAGGGGACTAATTGAATTATAGCTACTAGTTGAAAGGTTTATTTTACCATTTTCCCTAGTTTTTACTTCTAATAAAATTATATTATATACTTTAATCTAATATTAAAATGAGAGTATATAATTTCATCAAATACGAAATACGTTTATAAGAGTAATTAAATAAATTAAAATTTAAAATATTATGAGTTACAAGTTACAACGGTGCATAAGTGTATATATATCTTACAAATTTGTATCATTAGCCTGTTTGGTTGATAATTCTTCTACAACCTAATTTCTTACCATGGTAAATTACGGTGCTTGGTTGGAGAGAATTGCAAATCAACCGAATTGCAATTCCCTCCTTTTGCTAAATTGCAATTCATGGATGCTCCCAATGAATTCCAATTCCGTCACTGCGGAAAAGGAAAAAAGGGACGAAATAACAAAAAAGTCCTTGGTTATTATTATTATTATTATTATTATTATTATTATTATTACACAAGACATTATAGTCTTTATATCACTTCTTTCTTTCTCATCTTCAATAATTATATTCCTCCTTATCAAATAATGTAATTTGATTTCTGTACTTTATTCACACTTTATTTTGTTCTCATCAAATTGTAATTTATTTCTCCTCTAATTCCTTCTTTCTAACTAAACGCCCTGTTACTCTACAAGTTATAAGAATTCTGTACTTTTTAAGTAACAAGAGAAACTCATAATCAATATCTGAGAGTATACATTAGCTAATTTAGTTTATGTGTAAGAGTTTATAAATCATATTAAAGATATAAATCACACTAGAAAGACCATATGTAAAATATTTATTTAAAATAATGTCAAATACGAGAGTCATGTTTTATCTTCAACTTTATGTACAACTTTTAGAAATGTTATGTTATTATAAAATTTCCTTTATAAAGTTTAAAAAAAAAAGAAGAAGTTGCAATTAGATTGCGTTGACAAATAAGAGATTAGACTGGACACAATCTTTTTAAATAGAGAAGAGTAATGCATAAGCCAACGGTCCAAACTTATTTTCTCATCATACACTGTTATATAATATAATGTAAATGTACTGGCTAGTAATTACTCCCTTTCTCTATCTCTCTCTCTCTCTCTCTCTTTCTCTCTCTCTCCGCTCTTCCAATGTATACCGGAAGAAGAACACTGAGAGCAATAATCTATTGATGTACGCGTTCTCGGATTTGGTTACATAATCTGCCGATCTGATGTGTTGGCGGCGCATGCATTCTCAGAATTGAAGTGGTAGAACGGCGATCGAGGAGAGTCGGAGAATTGAAGATCGGATTAAGAAGGAGGAGGTCTGGCCGGGTTAAGGTTTAAGGCGATACTGAGTAGAATAGGGGTATGTAGGAGGCGGCGGCGGCGGAAGAGGCTGCTGAGGATAAAAGTGATGGGCGGTTGGTGGCGGAAGCTGGTTTTTCCGGTCAGAAGAATCTGGTTCGCCGTCTCTGCTCGCGTTAAGGCTCGCAATCATGGTTACTCTCTCTCTCTACTCTTCTCACTGGATTTTTTTTTTTTTTTTTTTTTGGGCAAATGAGTAATTTTACTTAATAATTGATTAGGGAATTTAATTAGTATTTTTTAACTAGTTCTTTGGGGTTCAATTCTTTAATTTGAATATTAAATTAAAAATATAGGGGGAAGGGGGGAGAAAAAGGCGTATATGGTGATTAGTCCAAGTAATTAAGTAAAGTATATAAAAGGGACAGTAAAATGATTTCCATCTCCCAAACAGAGCCTTATCTGATGGATGGTAGAATAAAGGGGTGTTTTGAACTTTTGATCCCAAACAGAGCCTTATCTGATGGATGGTAGAATAAAGGGGTGTTTTGAACTTTTGATCCCATTGAACCTAAAGATTAAAGTTATCTTTCTAACATGTTCAAATTATTTTGATTTTTACAACTCCAGTTAATAAGTTGGTTGAATAATTGACTTAATAATCTTAAAGTTTTAAATTCGACTCCGTATGAAAATCTTCTTGATTTGATCTGATTTATCATGGATAAATGGATAACCTTAATTGATTTATCTTCTTATAGTCCTTTGCTGCCTAACTAAAATCACAAGATAAGCTTAATCCAAATAGACGTTTAAATAAGATTTAAGGATTTTTTCGTAAATTAAAAAAATTTATTTAGAAAAATGATTGAGATATTTAAGGTTTAACCGTTTAACTGTCAATTTTTTTATTTTTTATTTTTAACTTTAACCGTCAAATTTAGAAGTTTGATTTGACAGTTAATCAATTTTTTATTGAAAGGCAGTTAATCAATTTAAATACGGTGTTAAACGATATTTGTTATTTTTATCAAGTACGGAGTATATTTTATTAAAAAGCTTTTAGATATCCCAAACTTATAGTGTGACCGAGTGGTTAATAATCGATCAAAATAGTAAATGGACCGATTTTTTTTAAAAAATATTTTAATAATTAATTTCAACTTGGCAAGTAATCAAGATTCTAAATAAATCTCCAAAACAAAAATATAGTGCAGTTTTACACTTTTAATATTGTTAAGTAGAGAAAATAATTTTTTGTTTTAGTCACTTAATTATAATCATTGTAATAATTGAGAAACTAATTGTCACCAGCTCACCGCCATCATAACTGAAAAGCTAAATATGACATTTCATCTACAAAATACGTATTCGGTAATCCATAAAATGAAGTATAATATTATTATTCTTCTAAAAGGTTAAATTCTCAATCTCAAGGGCCAATAGAACATGTAAATACAATAACTTAGTAGACAGAGCCAAATGTCGGTGCGCACAAGGGAACAGTCTATTTTGGACATAATTTCCACTCTGTCACTGCCAATTTCAGTCTTTTTTTTTATTTTTTTAATACCGCCTACTGAATCAGTAAGCTGGGTTGGATATAATATTATTGATTATTACTTACTAGGATGGTAGAGTAGGACAAGGACAGGAGGAGAGGCTAATTAAATTATGGTTGATGATGAAATTGTGACAATGATTTGTGTGTTGGGTGGCGTATGTAGGTGGAGGGCTTTTGAAGCTGCACGACGATATACAAACATGTGGGTACGAGGATGTTCATGTGATGTGGGAGATGTTGAGGAGAACAGAGTCGTCGGAGTTTATATCTGAGCCCAATAACCGGAAGCCACAGCGACCATTCTGGAGAAATTTTTGTATGGTTCAACCACACTGATCTGAGGATCACTCGCTCAGCTCATTCATCTTTCTACATGCCCAATTGCCCATTCATCACCAAACACCATGCTGTAGGGCTCCAATACTAAAGCCTCTCTCTCGCTCTCTATATATTTGTATTAATGTATATGTATATGTCAATACATACAAAGTATATATGCATGTGTATCTATCTACTTTTATATTCATGGAAACTTTTGTGATTAGATTTTTGTGCCCTATATATGCAATAATAGTTTTCTTGTATTAGTCTTTGATAATGTGATACGATGACGCTGCAAACGTATCGATAGTCTTTTTCGAGCAAGAACCAAACTCCCAAGAAAATAAATAAGAGCTAAAGAACAAGTGTATTTCCTATCTGCATTACTGCTTATTACAAAGCTTTAAATAGAATAGAGAAATAACAATATAAGCTAAATTAATCTATCATAACAAACTAGTGTTTACACTTATTAATTCAACTCATAATTCGCAAAGCGACTCGGCAACCTGCGCATCCTCCTCGGCCTGGTATTACTAGCTCCACATTCTGCATGCATGACATCTCTCTCACACTTTTGACTTGGACTCAGCAGTGACAATGTTGTATCAATACCCTCATCTCCAGAAGTCACCTTGTCCTCAAGGTGAAGGCTAGGAAAAAGGTCAGAAAGTACATCTACAGGAACCCATAAAGCCTCCTTAGGAGGTAAATCAACCCAGTGAATTAGAGCATGATGTTCGAGTACTCCCCCACGAAGAGTAGTGCGAGTGTCCAGAATCTGAACCGGCTCTAAGGACATATCCTAAAGAAAGTCAACTGGAATAGTCGGTTAGTGTAATCCTACGGCATTACCACGACAAGGTTTAAGGAGGGAGACATGAAAGACCGGATGAATCTTCGAAGACTGCGACAACTGCAAACGGTAGGTGACAGGCCCAACCCGCTCCACAATTGCAAATGGTCCAAAGTAACGAGCACTCAGTTTAGGGAATAGACATTTTGCAACCGGAACCTGCCGAAAAGGTTGGAGTTTCACCTAGACCATATCCCCCACTTGATATTCGACCTAGCGATGCTTTCGATTTGCCATTTGCACCATTTGATTTTGAGGAGCAGCTAGGTTCTCCTTGAGCTGCGCTAGGAGTACATTACAGTTCTTCAAGAGATCATCCAATACACTGATATTGGTGGAGTTTGGAGCATAATGGGGAATAACCGGGGGAAGTCTACCATACAAGGCTTGGAATGGACACATTTTTAGACTTTGGTTGTAGCTGCTGGTATAACTAAACTCCGCCCAACATAGTAATGAGACCCACGTTGTTAGTTTATCACCTACAAATGCCTGAAGATACTGCTCAATTCCCGGTTTACTACCTCCGTTTGACCATCAGTTTGTGGATGGTACGAGGTATTATGTCGAAGGCTCGTACCATTAAACTCAAACAATGTGTTCCAAAATGTGCATGTAAAAATTGGGTCCTGATAAGAGATAATTGACGTTGGGAACCCATGGTGTTTGATAACAATATCAATAAAAAGCTAGGCCACCCTTCTGGCCATGAAGTGAGTTGGCAAAGCCCCAAAATGGGCATACTTCGTAAGCTGGTCAACCACCACCATAATAATAGCGTACCCTTTTGAAGGGGGTATACCAACAATAAAATCCATTGTCAGCTTATACCACACAATTTCTGGACCCAAAAGTGGCTGCAACAACCCAGTTGGAGCATTAGTTAGAAATTTGGTTTGTTAACAAGTTAAACAAGAGGTAACGGAGGCCTCAACATCACGTCGCAGGTACGTCCAAAAAATTGAAATTATGTAATGCAGATATGTAACACAATACAAAGCAATGAATGAAGCACCTTAATTAGTACACAGTTGAATTTGATAACCTAGTTGGAGAACACCTCCTAATCTGTGAGGCCAATTCCAAAAACATTTTCACTCAAGATCAACCCACGGTTTTTACAATTACAAGGTTCAATGAATTACCAAAACTAGGTCTACCACCTAAACCCGATTTTTTTTTAAAAAAATATTTTAATAATTGAATTTCAACTTGGCAAGTAATCAAGATTCTAAATAAATCTCCAAAACAAAAATATAGTGCAGTTTTACACTTTTAATATTGTTAAGTAGAGAAAATAATTTTTTGTTTTAGTCACTTAATTATAATCATTGTAATAATTGAGAAACTAATTGTCACCGGCTCACCGCCATCATAACTGAAAAGCTAAATATGACATTTCATCCAGAAAATACGTATTCGATAATCCATAAAATGAAGTATAATATTATTATTCTTCTAAAAGGTTAAATCCTCAATCTCAAAGCCAATAGAACATGTAAATACAATAGCTTAGTAGACAGCCAAATATCAGTTCACACAAGGGAACAGTCTATTTTGACATAATTCCCACTCTGCTACTGCCAATTTTGGTCTTGGGGAACAGTCTATTTTTGACATAATTCCCACTCTGCGGCTGCCAATTTCGGTCTTTTTTTTTTTAAATACTACTGAATCAGTAAGCTGGGCTAGGTATAATATTATTGATTATTACTTGTTAGGATGGTAGAGTAGGATAAGGACAGGAGGAGAGGCTAATTAAATTATGGTTGATGATGAAATTGTGACAATAATTTATGTGTTGGGTGGCGTATGTAGGTGGAGGGCTTTTGAAGCTGCACGACGATATACAAACATGTGGGTACGAGGATGTTCAGGTGATGTAGGAGATGTTGAGGAGAACAGAGTCGTCGGAGTTTATATCTGAGCCCAATAACTGGAAGCCACAGCGACCATTCTGGAGAAATTTTTGTATGGTTCAACCACACTGATTTGAGCATCACTCGCTCAGCTCATTCATCTTTCTACATGCCCAATTGCCCATCCATCACCAAACACCATGCTGCAGAGCTCCAATACTAAAACCTCTCTCTCGCTCTCTATATATTTGTATTAATGTATATGTATATGTCAATACATACAAAGTATATATGCATGTGTATTTATCTACTTTTATATTCATGGAAACTTTTGTGATTAGGGTTTTTGTGCCCTATATATGCAATAATAGTTCTCTTCTATTAGTCTTTGATAATGTGATTAGGGTTTTTGTGCCCTATATATGCATGTGTATCTATACTTTTATATTCAATAGTCTTTTTCGAGCAAGAACCAAACTCCCAAGAAAATAAATAAGAGCTAAAGAACAAGTGTATTTCCTATCTACATTACTGCTTATTACAAAGCTTTAAATAGAATAGAGAAATAACAATATAAGCTAAATTAATCGATCATAACTAACTAGTGTTTACGCTTATTCAACTCATAATTCGCAAAGCGACTCGTGCATCCTCTTCGGCCCGGTATTATCAGTTCCACATTCTGCATGCATGACATCTCTCTCACCCTTTTGACTTGGACTCAGCAGTGACAATGTTGTATCAATACCCTCATCTCCAGAAGTCACCTTGTCCTCAAGGTGAAGGCTAGGAAAAAGGTCAGAAAGTCAGGAACCCATATAGCCTCCATAGGAGGTAAATCAACCAAGTGAATTAGAGCCAGATGTTCGAGTACTCCCCCACGAAGAATAGTGCGAGTGTCCTGAATCTAAACCGGCTTCGAGGATATATCCTAAAGAAAGTTAACTGGAATAGTCGGTTTGTGTACTCCCATGCATTACCCCGGCAAGGTTTGATGAGGGAGACATGAAAGACCGGATAAATCTTTGAAGACTGCGACAGCTGCAAATAGTAGGCAATAAGCCCAACCCGCTCCACAATTGCAAATGGTCCAAAGTAACGAGCACTCAGTTTAGGGAATGAACATTTTGCAATCGAAACCTGCCGAAGGGTTGGAGTTTCACCTAGACTATATCGCCCACTTGGTATTCGACCTAGTGACGCTTTCGATTTGCTATTTGCACCATTCGATTTTGAGGAGCAACTAAGTTCTCCTTGAGCTGCGCTAGGAATACATTATAGTCCTTCAAGAGATCATCCAAGACACTAATATTGGTGGAGTTTTTAGCATAATAGGGAATAACCGGGAGAAGTCTACCATACAAGGCTTGAAATGGACACATTTTTAGACTTTGGTTGTAGGTGCTGGTATAACTAAACTCCACCCAACTTAGTAATGAGACCCACATTGTCGGTCTATCACCTACAAATGCCCAAAGATACTACTCAATTCCCGGTTTACCACCTCCGTTTGACTATCAGTTTGTAGATGGTACAGGGTACTATGTCGAAGGCTCGTACCATTAAACTCGAACAATGTGCTCCAAAATGTACATGTAAAGATTGTGTCCCGATTAGAGATAATTAACATTGGGAACCCATGGTGTTTGATAGCAATATCAATAAAAAGCTAGGCTAGCCTTCTGGCCATGAAGTGAGTTGGTAAAGCCCCAAAATGGGCACACTTCGTGAGCTAGTTAACCACACCACCATAATAACAGCGTACCCTGTAGGAATCTGATTCTCAAAAATCACAAAGAAAATAGAAAAATAATACAAATAATAACAATAATAATCCACGAAGGATAAATACACCTAGGAAATAAAACCACACGAGGTTAAATAAACTTGGAAGCTGCTTGGGGGACGAAGTTGGATGATCTTGGGTTGGTTGGAAGCACGAGTCGTGTTGCCACTGTCATTAAAACCTTATTTCCCGCCTCCCAGGGTGCTGGAGCGTTGTGGCCTAGGTTTCCCAGGATAAAATGTACTACGACTCCTGCGTTTGAGCACACAAACTTGGAGCCCGGCGAACTAGAACGTGGGATGAAACGCATGTGGCTTGAAGAAATTTATGAGCAGAGTTTTGAGGAGAAAAAGAAGTGTTTCGTGTGTTCTGTTGTGTCTTGTACAAATCTGTTGCTCACCAACAAAATATATAGTGGAGGATGCGATCATAGCATTAAATAACTCTAAAATAATGATTGGAATTAATCATATTAATTCCTTAATGCCAAGATCATTTCTATGAACGGACAGGAGGTGAAATGTCGCTCTTGAGAGGTCACTGGAGTCACGGTGCGAGACATCGTTCTAGTCTGCGAACCTTCGAGACATCAGTGCCACCGCGAGACATCAGACGCGCACACCAGCTCGGGCCGCGGCACATCGCACTCAACATCAGTGCCACCGCGAGACATCAGACGCGCACGCTAGCCCGGGCCCCGGCACATTGCACTCGACACAGAGATGGGAAATATAGCATAACTTATGTCGACATCAGACGCGCGCGCCAACCCGGGCCGCGACACATCGCACTCGACACAAAGATGGAAAATATAGCATAACTTATGCCCGCTGTGGCACATCACACTCGACACAGAGATGGAAAATATAGCATAACTTATGCCCGCAAGGCGGCAACCAATTTTATTTTTCGGACGACATTCGTAGTCAAGCCTTTTCAATCTCAGTTTGGGATTTGATTTGTACCCCTGCGCGCGCGAGAGAGCATCTATGCTATACAAGTTACTTAGTCATAAAAAAACCATTGTATAAATAGTGGGGTAAATCTTCATTTCCAACCAATGTGGGACAAAAGCTACATAAGCTTTCCCCCCACCCAAATTCCATCTCAAACGCACACTTTGAGAACCAATTTCTCATTCACCCATTATCCATTTTGAGCGTACAATATATCGATCTCTTCGTCTAACTACGAAGAACCCGAATCCACATTGACCCAACCCAAATCGGATGTGGACCCCACTTTTAATTGTACCACAAAATGGCCACTTAAAATACCATTTTTAGTGTTATTTTCCAACATACCCTTGTGAAGGGGGTATACTAACAATAAAATCCAATGTGAGCTTATACCACACAGTTTCTAGAACAAAAAGTGGCTACAACAACCCAGCTGGAGCATTAGTCAGAGATTTGGTTTGTTGACAAGTTAAACAAGACGTAACGTACGACCAAAAGAATTGAAAATATGTAGTGCAGATATGTAACACAATACAAAGCAATGAATGAAGAACCTAAATCGGTACATAGTTGAATTTGATAACGCAGTTGGAGAACACCTCCTAATCTGCGAGGCCAAGCCCAAAACTTTTTCACTCAAGATCAACCCGCGGTTTTTACAATTACAAGGTTCAATGAATTAAAAAAAAACTAGGTCTACCACCTGTTTCACCATTAACCTCATAAAAAAACTCTGAAAGTTTACAATTACAATTTGAACTAATTCTACCAACTAAACAAACTGTAACTAACCTAAATTTCAACACAGCCTGTACAGATGTAAAGTGGAGTTGGCTTTTCCGGATAGTACACCAATCTTTTCCTGTTTTGAAGTTTCTTCGCAACACTTTCCAAAATATAATTCTATTTTAATATCTTTGAAACTTTACTTTTTCTTTATTACAGAGTTCCCTATTTATAAGGTCTTGGACACCTCATAAATAGGGAAACTAATCCCATGATCTCACCACAAAGATAGAGAAATTAATCCCATTATCTTCAGCATTTTCTCCATTATAACTCCCTAATTATATGGTGAGACATTTTCTCCACCACTCATTATGTTGAGAGCTTTTAGGAATAAATTAACAACACTCCACAAATGTAGCTCTCCACATCTTATTTTCAATTAAACCAACAAATGAAAAAGAAGCAGAATGTTGAAGAAAAAGGAAAATGATATAGAAAGGAAATAAAAGAATGGAAATGGTTGAAGGTGGGGGCTCATTGCTCATGGTGTGTACTACAAGGCCGTCCCGGAAAAAATACAAAGCTCTGTACTAGGGAGGTTGGTGCATGTCTTGAGGGGTGGGTGCCATGGTATGTTATGTGCTAGCATTGCTTAGAGTGCATGCGTTGATTAGCTACTTTGGATAAAATTGCAGTAATATGTACCGAGTATGCTAGCAGATGCTCTGAGGGTGTGCCTCATCGTTTAGGTTGTGAGTTGTGTGGCTTATCCTGGTTAAACTACAGAGATATGTACGGGGTGAGTTGACTTGCAACCTAAGGGTGGGGGTACGGGAGATAGGGAATAAAAAGTTGATTGGAATTGATGGTTGAATTAAAGGGCATCGTTCCCACTACTTATGGGGCAATGTCCCTTCTATGTGCTTGGAATTGTTTGCATGTGATTGGACTTTGAGGGGGAAGGGAACCAAATAGATAGGATAATGAGTATTTTGATTGATGGTGGGTTTGTGGTAGCCCGGTTTTGATTCTTTAGATAGGACGTTATTGGTATTAGCTAGTTTTGACTTTTGTTACCCAGATTGGGCTTTAGTTTTAGTTAGATGCACACACATGTAATGGCATTTATGCCCAGTTTGAGGGGTCACTTTGGGGCCCATGTATTACATTTTAAAGTTTTGAGCAATACAATGGATAGTTTGATAAAAAAAATAAATAAAAATAAACCAACATATGCCAATAATTAATTTATCAAGTGCAAAAATTAATTTTTTTTTTTTGAAAATCAAAAACGTAATTGCATTAATCACGAATAGTCTGGTCAAGCGATAATTGCTTCAACTTTTTTGGGGTCCATTTGAAGTTGCCCATGGCTAATGACATGACCGAGATATTCGATGGAGTCTTGCCCAAAAACATATTTTGATAATTTCAAATAGAAATTATTTATTTGTAAGTAGAGAAATACCTCATGCACGTGGTTGATATGAGTTTCCATGGACGACCTATAAATTAATATATCGTCGAAGAAAACTATCACAAATTTCTGCAAAAAGGGACCCATGATCGGTGTTCATTGTCACTTGAAATGTGGAGGGTGCATTCGTTAGCCCGAAAAGCATAAATAAGAATTCATAATGCCCTTCATGAGTATGAACATTTGTTTTTAATATATCTTCATCCGCTACTCTTATTTGGTGATATCCAACCCACATATCAAGCTGTGAAAAACATTGAGTATGAAAATTTGTTTTAAATATATCTTCATCCGCTACTCTTATTTGGTGGTATCCAACCCACATATCAAGCTGTGAAAAAATGGAAGCTCCTTCTAGTTCATCGAATAGCTCGTCCGCTGTCAGAATTAGAAACTTGTCTTGGATTGCAATCCCATTTAACGCACGGTAATCCACACAAAACTAATAGGTACGATCCTCTTTTTACTAATAGAATTGGTGAGGGGAATGGGCTTCTACTTGGTCTCATAGTTCCCTGCTCCAACATTTCTCAAACTAATTTCTCAATTTTTGGTTTTTCAAAATAAGGGGTATGGGGGCACATTTAATGGTATAAAGCACATTCGGATCAAAATAAAATACAAAATGCAGCTCTCTCTCTAGGTTTTTTCTAGAGAGTATTCTCCCTAGGTTTTCTAGGGTTTTCCCTTTTTTGTTGGCTTCGATCTTGTTTGTCCGATCGCTTGTTGTTTGTCTGCTTCCGTTCAATGGATCCCTATGAATTGACTAAGAATTACGCCACGTTGTCACTAGCAGATAAAGATGAAGGCGGCTTGGATGTTCCTGATATTGATCAACCACAAGGCAGTATCGTCTATTATGAGATTGTTGGTAAACTACTTACCGATCGCCCCATAAAATTCGATCACATGAAACAGGTCTTAGCATCAGTTTGGCATCCTCTTATGGGCGTGCGGATCATCCCTTTAGAAGATAATTTATTTGCTTTCCAGTTTCCACACCAACGAGACATGCACCGCGTTATGGATGATGGTCCGTGGGCCTTTGAGAATCAAACTATTGTTTGCCAACCGGTGCTACATGATAGTCTACTAGAAGATGTTCCTCTGGATGTTATAGACTTTTGGGTGCAGATTCACGAGTTACTTGCAGTGTATGCTACTCTTGACTTCGTTCAACAAATTGGGAACTACATTGGAGTGTTTGTGAAAGCTGATGCGAACAACTTTGGCGCTAACTGGAAAGGCTATAAGCGTGTTCGAGTCACCTTAAAGATTGTGGAACCCCTCAAATGTCGCATGAAACTTCGCTTACGTGATGGCTCCTTTCATTGGGTTAACTTCAAGTATGAAAGGTTGAATACCTTTTGCTTTTGTTGTGGATTATTGGGACACTCTGATAAATTCTATCGCAAGGCATACCTAGAGGGTATTGAACCGAAAGATTACCCTTATGGTGCGGACTTGAGAGCCGGTTATAGAAAGAAAACGACAAAAGTGGGTGCTAAATGGCTCCTCCCAGAGCTACTAGTTACTCCAGTGTGCGTTTTGGATGCCCCTATAATTTCCACTACTGATCTTATAGTTCTGGAAGAGAGAAATACAGTCCATGTTGTTCTTAAGCGCAGAAGAGAGGATAGTGTCTCGGATAGACAGTTGGCTATTACTGAGATGATTATGGTTGATGGTTCAAGAAACGCGTGTTTGGAGGGTCCGGAGGTCCAGACCCGCCTATCCCAATGAGTACTTTAAGCTGGAACTGTCGGGGTTTGGGTGGCCCTCGAACAGTTCGGGAACTTATGGGCTTTGTGTCCTCTCAGCGACCCAATTTTATTTTTCTCATGGAAGCTTGGAAGCTAAGTCGAAAACTTCTAAGCTGGAATTGTTGAAGAATCGACTAGGGTATGAAGGTTTGTTTACGGTTGACATAGTTGGTTTGGGGGGCGGTTTGGCACTCTTTTGGTAGACTTCAGACATGGCTACTTTGTTTAGTTATTCCGAGAATCATATTGATGTGACCGTGCATATGGCCAATAAACCACCATAGCGTTTAACTTGCTTTTATGGTTACCTGGAGAGATTTAGGAGACAACAAGCGTGGAACCTGCTTAGGGAGCTTAAGGAGCGATCCAATCTGCCTTGGGTTGTGATCGGTGACTTTAACGATATTGCAAATCACGCTGAAAAGAGGGGCCCCATCCCTCACCCGGACAATTTGATTTGTGGGTTTAATGAAGCTCTTGAGGATTGTGACTTATCGGACTTGGGCATGAATGGCCATTCTTTTACGTGGGAGAGGGGTAGGGGTACCGAGCACTAGGTTGAGGAGTGGTTGGATAGGGTGGTTATGTCATCTGATTGGAGGGAGATTTATGATGATGCCTCGGTACTAAATTTACATGTAGTTGCCATTTTTTTGAACCTCTAGGGCCGTCCAATCCGGCCATCTGGTAGACATTTCAAGTTCGAGGACGCATGGTTATTGGATGCCAATTGCAAGCAGGTGGTATAGGCTTCATGGAGGTAATCTTCTGCTCTAGATTTTTAGCGGCGTATTGCTAATTGTGGCCAAGATTTGTGGCGTTGGGGAGCTTACTACTTTTGGAAATTTGGGCGACGTATTCAATGGTTGAAAGGTTAATTGGAATTGACGAGGGGAAAATATAATCAGGCAGATGTTACTTGATATTATGCTTTGGAAGCCGAGTTGTGTGGATTGCTATGCCAAGAGGAGTTGTATTGGTGGCAAAGATCGAAACAGCTATGGCTAAACGAAGGGGACTCAAATACGAAATATTTTCATCGGTATGCATGTCATAGGAGGAGAACTAATTTTTTATACCATTTGAAAACACATGAGGGTAATTCGGTCGAAGGCAGGGATATGAATACCGAAATCCTTAGGTATTACACGGAGATTTTTTGTTCGGATAATGGTGAGCATGGGGTTTTGCAAGGAGTTTCTTCTCGTATCTCTCAGGCTACGAACAAAGTTATGCTTGGACCATTCGTACCTGATGAAGTTAAGTAAGCCATCTTCTCAATGGCACCTGACAAAGCCCCGAGACTAGATGGTATGACGCCTTCGTTTTATCAATCGTTCTGGTCAATTGTAGGCTATGATCTTACTGCTTTCGTCTCTGCATGCTTCAATAATCTCTTTGTGCCTATGGATTTAAATTGACTAATGTGGTTTTAATCCCGAAGAAAAAGACTCCGGAGAGAGTTTTTGATTTACGCCCGATTGCGTTGTGTAATGTTGCTTATAAGGTCTTAGCGAAGGTTATTGCAAATCGATGAAGGGTATTCTGGATATGATTATTTCTCCATCTTAAAGTGCCTTTGTTCTGGGCAGGTTAATTTCTGATAATATTATTTCAGTAGGGGAAATCGGTCACTACCTAAAGACTAAGCGTAATGGAACCACTGGTTGGGCAGCCCTTAAGCTTGACATGGCCAAGGCTTATGACAGAGTGGAGTGGGGATATTTGGAAGGAATGCTTCTTGCGCTGGGTTTCGCCAATGAATGGGTTGATCTAATTCAGAAGTGTGTCACCTCGGTCAGTTATCATATTCTTGTGAATGGGATCTCAACAAGTTCAGTGGTTCCTTCAAGGGGTATTAGACAAGGAGATCCTTTGTCGCCCTACCTTTTTATTGTATGTGCTAAGGGTTTATCTTTGCTTTTTCAGTATTACGAAGCCCAGGGGAGTATTCACGGAGTTAGGGTGGCTAGAGGGGCTCCCTCAGTCTCGCACCTATTTTTTGCCGACGATAGTCTCCTTTTTTTTTTCCGTGCAACTGATAATGGGGCCTAAGATGTGAAGCACTGTCTGCAGCTTTATGCAAATGCCTCTGGTCAACTAGTAAATTTCGATAAGTCTAGTATCACTTTCAACACCAATACTTCACCCAGTCTGCACATCCATTGCTCATGTTTTTTGGGTAAGGTAGGCTTAGGACTTTGGCTGTTATTTAGGGTTCCCATCATTCCTTGGGCGTAACAAAGTTGCGGCCTTCTACTATATTGAGCAAAGAGTCAGGGACCGAGTCACTGCATGGCAATCAAAGTTCTTGTCTAGAGCTGGAAAAGAGGTACTGTTAAAAAGCATCGCTCAGGCCATGCCTCTGTTCACCATGTCAGTTTTCCTCTTACCTTTATCCATGTGTGACTCAATTCAAAAAATTATGAATGTTTTCTGGTGGAATTCTAAAGGTTCTAACTCTCGGGGCATACATTGGTTGAGCTGGACTCGGATGGCTGTTCCAAAATGTTGTGGAGGGCTAGGGTTCAAAAGACTGCATGAGTTTAATCTTGCTTTATTGGCAAAGCAAGGTTGGTGCTTACTTGTGAATCCTCAAACTCTCATGTATAAAGTCTTGAAATATAAGTATTTCCCTCATTTGAGAGCTTCTTGGATGCGACTATTGGCCATAATTCGAGTTACATTTGGGGCAGTATATTGGCTAGTCAAAAGGTTCTTCGTGAAGGGGTGATTCGTAGAGTGGGAAACGACGAAGAAACGTTGGTTGGGGCTGGCCCTATATAGCATACAAAGATGATCCTAACCTTCACACAGCTTGCATTGATGAGTTGAAAGATACATGAGTTGAAAGATAGTAATGGTGTTTGGGATAAGGACCTGTTTCGTGACCTGTTTAATGATCACGATGTTTCTAGAATTGTTCGCACCTCGATTTCTATTAATCATGCAGACTCTTGGTGCTGGAAAGGGGATATCAAAGGAAACTACACTGTTAAGCAAGGTTATTATCTTCAGACAAAACAGTTCATGCTGCAAGCTGCTAGTCCAGACTTTACGGATTAGAGGAGGTTGTGGAATCTGAAAGTGCCTCCTAATATTAGGAACTTCTTGTGGCATTGTATGAGAAATATTCTGCCTGTTCTTGATGTTTTGAGTTCTAAGGGAGTTGTGATAGGGGGTGGTTGTTCATACTGTGTCTTAGTGACTGAAACAATCTCGCATGTATTGTGTGAATGTTCATTGGTTTGCGATCTGTGGGGTGCTATTGACATCCTGCAAGGACTCTCTTTAGGTCAATTTGTTCAATCTGCTTTGAGCATGGTGGATTCTTCTCATGCACTGTTGATGGTGGCAAGATTTTGGACATTGTGGCAGGCTCGAAATGATCGTGTATGGGAGGGTAAGCTTTGGCCTTTATCTTATTTGCAGCGACAGGTTGACAAGCTAGTGTCTACTTGGTAGCAATCTTATCAAACTGCCTACCACCATCCGCAACGTACGCATGGCTCTCCAGAACAGTGGGTTCCACCTCCCCATGGCAGATTGAAGTGTAATGTTGATGCGGCCATCCATGGTAATGGTGTGGCTTTTGGTGCAGTCCTCAGGGATGCTGATGGTAGGTTCGTAGCTGCTTGTAAGTAGGGCATGGGTCGGGTTTGGGTTCGACCCGAAGGCATTTAGGCCACCCGAAATATTTCGGGCTTATAATTTTCAAGCCCGAAACCGAACCATTATAGAATAAGCATGCATCGGGTTCGGGTGCTTCGGATCGGATTTAGTTCGGGTTCGAGTTACTGCACCCGAAAATCCTAACAAGCCTAAAATCTAACTTGTTATGTCATTTATAATTCTCCATTGTTTTTAGTTTATAAATAATGTATTAAGTTTGCTATAAAATAATTTATACTATGCCAAAATTAATTGAGTTATAATTATCCAACAACTAAAATGTTTATTTATGTTTCATTTAGGTATGTTTTTGCCAATTACTCAAGTCCTTTTTTTAAAAAAAATTACATAGCCACTGAGCTACACTCTTAACTTTTGGGGCAACAAAATCAAAAACAGATTCAGTTTTGTAGGCTTTTTATTGTTTATTACAGCTTTTGATATCACCAATGCACACTGATTCAGTTTTTGTTTTTTATTGTTTATTGCAGCTTTTGATATCACCAATGCACCACCACCGATTAGTCCAGTCATCAATGCTAATGGAAATACAAAGGAACCATCAAGAACAATGCAACCTGCAGATTAAAAAATATGAATGAGAAAAATAAATTGAATTTTAGTTTAATTTGTATATTACTTAAACGGCAAAAATATGCCCAATTGTTGATAAAATATAAAATAAAAATATACTCTGTAACATTTTGCAGTAGAATAGCATATATACAATAATACAAAATTTAAAAATTGTAAAGCTATTTCATCTCAAACAATAAATACAAAGACAAACTAATATAAGAATAACATACTAATAAAAATACATGTAAAATAAAATCTTTTTCTAGAAGTCAATAGAAAGTAATAAATTGATATTTTCGAAAATAAGAATGCTTTGGGCACAACGAAAAAAAAAATTGCACAAGAATCAAAAGCAAAATCTCAATCCATAGACTTAAACATCTGTCAAACTCCCAAAAATAACAATTAAAAATGTAAACATAAAACCATTTTCTGTATATAATAATTAAAGTAAACTCCAAAAAGATAGAAAATTAATAGAAATATTTTTTTTAAAAAAGAGTCCAGTAACCCTAGTCTCTAAACTAATAATAGAAATAGGCTTAAGATCATTTTAAAAAAAAAGATTTTCAGAACTTTATATTGGATTTAGAAAACAATATACTTAAGAACATATTTTAGAACACTTTTTTTTTGTGCGAATATTTTAGAACTTGAATGCAAAAGAATATGATGAAAAGTTCTAAAACGAAAACATACCATATCTTCCTAGATCGTCAATACCGTTATGAGTCTCATATTCTCAGATCTTGACCTTTTTAATGAGAGAGAGAACTTGTGAGAGAGCCAAAGATAAGAAAACTTGAGAGAATACGGAGATCTCAAATATGAGATCTGACTTCTGAGTGAGGATGAGGGAAGTGAGGCAGAGAAATAAAGAGAGAAGAGGTTGGAAAGTGTGAAGTGGGCAACCCTTACGCAACCCTAAGGGGTCGTTTGGTTCACGGAATCTTAGATTACCTCAGGTAATAGGATTACCTGCAAGAAGGTAATGTGAGATTATAGGAATGTAAGATTACCTGATGTGTTTGGTTAAAGTTGTAGGAATATAATATTAACTTGTTTGGTTGAAGGTTATGTTTTAGGTAATATTACATCAATTATATAAATGCCCTCATAAAAATTGAAAAATGTAAATTGCAAGTTTCTTTTTATTTTTTATAGTTCAAAATTTAATAAGATGCTAATAATAATAATAATAATAATAATGGAATGCATAAAAGCACTCTTAAGATGCAATTAAACAATTGAGTTTTAATCTTAAGATAGCCTTTTTAATTCTTGCCTTCAGTCATATAATAGCCCAATTTTCATCAACCAATCATTCGACCATGACCAGCAACTTAGACCACAACAGCAATTAAAATCAATGCAATTTCAGCAGATGAATAAAAGAAGGATACTTGAGGGCAATTTTGAAATATTAAAAAGTAATCTCACATTACCTAACAAAAACTTGGTAATCACTTCACCTCAAACATACCCTCATTTCCTATGTGGCAGTCATCTTATATTACTTAGCATCTCACATTACCTAAACCAAACATGGTAATCTAATATTACCTTCCTCAGATTACCAAGGTAATGTTAGATCCCCTGAACCAAACGCCCCCTAAGTGGAATAATGGAATACAAAATGCAAACAGGCTGGCATACTAATATAATATATATAATACCTCGGGTCTCGGGTCGAATCCGAACGCAAATCTAACTACTCGAGACTCGAACCGTAATTGCTTACTACGGATCGGGTGAAATCGGGTAGTACCCGTTTTTCCAAAAACTTATTCGATTTTTGAAAAATCGGGTCGAATCCGACTATATTTCGGGTTGGACCCGAAATATGCCCAGCCCTACTTGTAACGGTAGTTTGCTGTATGACAAAGATCCATATGTGGCTAAGGCAATGGCAGTGAAGGAGGCTCTTACTTGGTTAAAGAGTAGGGGTTTCCAACACATTATTCTTGAGTCAGGCTGCTTGAATTTATGTACTGCTTTTAATTCTTCGTCTTTAGATTTCTCCTATGTTGGGTTGATTATAGAACAATGTAATTTCATTGTTAGTGACATTGGGGATGTTGTTGTCTGCCATGTCAGAAGGTCAGCGAATCACGTAGCTCATGTGCTTGCACAAGCGACTGGTTCCTCTACTGTCCTAGGTGTGGGATTCCTTTCCTCCTCCTTGTATTTCGAGTTTGGTTTTGAGTTAATTAATAGAGTTGAATTCGTTTTTAAAAAAATGGTATGGAGCTAGGCAACAAATGAATCTTGTGATCAAAAGTGCGATGAGGGGGCATGGCTATCTGGTGGTTCGAAAATAGATGAAAATTCAAGTAGTAAATTTTTAAGAGGGTTTAGTAAGGATGG
The DNA here is from genome assembly GCF_003576645.1 of Ipomoea triloba. Taxonomy (NCBI): domain Eukaryota; kingdom Viridiplantae; phylum Streptophyta; class Magnoliopsida; order Solanales; family Convolvulaceae; genus Ipomoea; species Ipomoea triloba. Next base: position 22,931,521 of record NC_044917.1, read on the forward strand.
AGAAGGGGATTGTTTGTGAGATAGCGGGGTGTTGGTCTAGGTATTTATGTGGTGTATCTCATAAAGTTCCTGAATATCACCATTGGTTGCCATGGCTTGCAATTAGTAAAATGAGACAGGTTGATTATTTAGGGTAGATTCCCCTTTGATCGTGACTTTCTTTTAACCCATTTGAAATGTCATAGTCATCGCTGAATAATCGTGAGTCACACTCCCCAAGCACTGGAGCCACTAGACACCCAATACCACATCTGGCCCTATGATACCTAACACCTATAAGTCCACTGTGAAAACAAATCTCCACGCTTGGACAAACATATTGGCAACCGGTGTATCACTATTTCCAATATACACTTTAAAGGGTTTGATGGCCTTGGTTGGCAACTGTAATTCGTCTACAATAGCCGGAGTTATAAAATTGTGGGTACTCCCACTATCAATAAATACTGCGTACGGGGAACTCTTTATTTAGCCCACAAGTTGTAGGGAATGTGGACTACCTGGTCATGTCATGGTATTGAGCATAGAGACATCCCCTGAGATTACCCCCTCATCAAAAGGATCATCCTTGCTTGCCCTTGGTTCTCCCTCCATGGCTTTGTCTTCATTATCGCCAATATGCAAGAGGAATCGACCCTTACAACGGTAACTAGGCGAATATTTTTTGTCATAATGAAAGCATAGGTCTTTGTCTCGCCTTTCTTGTATTTCTGCTGATGTGTACTTCCGGATGGGTAAACAAGAGGTCAATTGTGCTGTTGGAGCCAAGAAAATTTTGGAAACACTAGTTCTCCCAAGTGTTGTGGTAACAGGTTGCGAATTTAGAATCGTTCGCGTTGTGACCTGTGAAAAATTAGTACCTTTAGACTGCCATCGCATATCCTCGTGTGTGGATGGGAAACAGGGACTTCCTTTATAGGTCGTGCAACACTCTGACATCAACTCATTGTAGCGAGCTACATGAGCCTTGGCCAACTCAAAAGCTGCTAGGATGGTTCTCGGTCGTGCCAACATCAATTCATGCCTCATAGGGATGTCAACAAGGCGAGGTGGGGCGAGGGGTCATACCCCCCATCCCGCCCCCCAACTTTCTCCCATGATCCCATCCCCGTCCCCATATATCCTCCCCGGGGAAGGGAAAAATATCCCCATCCCCATCCCCACGGGGATTATCCGAGGATGTGGAATCCCCGACACCATTTGAAATTTATAAAAAGATAAAAATATATATACTCATCTTAAAGAAAAGAAGATTATAAGGCAAGTAAATCCCAAAGCAAGTAGATCAATGGCTAGAATATTTTCAAAATTATATACATTATATAGTCGGGGACGGGGCAGGGCGGGGAGAGTACTCCCATTCCCGTCCCTATCGGATCGGGTTTCCCGTCGGGTACGGGTACAATTGACATCTCTAACGTCTCACATGTGGTTTCAACCCTCCTATCACTCTTCTCCCCATCCCCGTTCCTATCGGGTCGAGTTTCCCGTCGGGTACGGGTACAATTGACATCTCTAACGTCTCACATGTGGTTTCAACCCTCCTATCACTCTATGCTGCTTGGAAGTCTGCTATAGTCCCTATTTGCTTAAGTTTAGCCAACTCCCCCCCTCCTTCCTATCACTCTATTAAGACCCTCCTTCCTATCACTCTGCGTAAGTTTAGCCAACTCCCCCAACCCCCCTTCCTTCCTATCACTCTATTAAGACCCTCTTTCCTATCACTCTGCGTAAGTTTAGCCAACTCCCCCAACTCTCCCCTAACTCCCCCCTCCTTCCTATCACTCTATTAAGACCCTCCTTCCTAGGGCTGTTAACGAACCGAACATAAATGAACGGAGGCTGTTCGTGTTCGTTTGTTAAGGATTTTGGGGTGTTCGTGTTCGTGTTCGTTTGTTAAGGTTTTTAAAAATCCTGTTCGTGTTCGTTTGTTAAGCGTTCGTTAGTGTTCGTTAACGTTCGCGAACATGTCCACAAACGTGTTCGTTAACGTTAACGAACACGTTCACGAACGTGTTCGCAAACGTTAACAAACACGTTCACAAACATGTTCATTTACGTTCGTGAACACTTAATAACCAAACACCTACACATGTTCATGAACATAATTTGTTCGCGAACAATAAATAATCTGCATTCACATCTTCACGAACAATTTTATATATATATATAAACATGTTCGCGAACATTATTAAACGAACACTAAACGAGCTTGTTCGCAAACACTACTAAACGAACACAAACGAGCTTGTTCGCGAACACTTAGCAAACGAGCTTACCACTGTTCAGACTCTGTTCGTTTATTAACCGAGCTCTAAATTTTGTTTGTTAATGTTCGTTTACCTTAATAAACGAACGCTTACCGAGCTCGAACACGAGTAGTTTGTCGAAAGCTTTGTTCTCTAACAGCCCTACTCCTTCCTATCACTCTATTAAGTAGTTTCTCAAATGATGCTTCCCTATTTGCGTTAAGTTGTTTAGCCAACTCTGCTAGAGGATCCCTAGAATGCGTCGTGCCAAACAGTTGAAGTAAAATTTTAGGATATCTAGTCACATACGTCGCACTTACCCACTGGGATTCAAACTTGTGACCTCCCATTTGGGAGAGCCACAGCTATGCCGCTTGACCACAAGGTCTTTAGCAACTATGGAGTAAACTTAACAACAACATAAAGTGCACAGAAACAATAGCAGACACACGGTCATGACCGGACCAATCAAAGAACACGTAGAAACATATATAGAAGACATAAAAGGAATACCAATTTTAGATTCATACATAGAAAAGTTTCAACAGTAGAATATTGATAAAAGAGGTTACTGACGTCCATAATATTGATGATTTTTCTTCTTCTTCTTTTTTTCCGCTTCCAAGATTGCAATAACTTGAATTCAAAACTGAAACTTGACTATATATAAGATCACTGTTTCTGAAACAATAACACATTTTATTATTACATAAGAACAAAATTTCTTCAATCTTAGAGATACGTATTATTCTAGATTACGATCCGCAATCATCGAATTTTCAAATTCTCCCTATCCTCCCTTAGTTCTTGAATCCCATTTTGCCTCCATTGAGATTCATTTAGAATTAAATAAGATACAAACTCTACTTTATTGACCCAAACTTGCTTTACAAATGGTGTTATATGTTTGTGAATGTAATTTTCACGCCTTTGATCTTTATAAAAGTAGAAGCATGCTGCCCTTGTATGTCCTTGTAACCTGCAATAATGACAAACATGATTATAAGGCTTATAATTAGGTTTAGTTTGTCTTACTTTAAACAAATCATGCTGAGCTATGCTAGATTCAGCAACATTAGCTTTGACAAAGACGGTGTTGCTGTTATTTTTGTCTATAGTAAATCCCAAACTGAACTTTGTCGTAGACTTCCTTTTAGAATCGAGTATTTGATCCAGAGTGGATGTATTGTCCATCATCTTTATTCGCCGCTTTAGCATTTCTAGCTCTTGTTTAAGCTTGTCTTAAAGATCTAGTCCAGCTTTTATTAGTATGACTCTATCAGAGACTTGATATTTGTACACTTTTTGAGCATTTTCTAATAATTTAATGTGACTAGACAATGTATAAATAACTGTTAACAAAATCTCTCATTTTAAGTACAATTTCTTATACTCTTGTTCAAACGAGGGAGCTGGTAGCTCTTTGTCTTCGGTTGATGTATACTCCACGCCTTCTGATTCTGAATCAGCACCAGCCACAACTGTGAATGCAACAAAATTCTCTAAAATTTCTTTTCTGTCAGATTCATATGGTCTTGACTCGAGTTCATCATCACTTCAAGTTAATGCAACCATCGACTTTTCCTTCCTTAAATACGTGGGACACTTGGCTTGAACATGACCATATCATTGACATTCGTAGCAACAAATCCCTTTGTTGTTGGACTTTTCTTTTGACTTTGAAGATCTTAAAGATGAGCCTCTTTTGTAGTTTGAAGAAACATTTTTTGCTGAAATTTTTGATGAACTTGAATTTGTTCCTTTCTGATTTTGTGGTTTGCCTCTACGTGAGTTATTCATTTGTTTCACCTATTTCAAAAAATTAGAAAATTGTTTGGTTAGTGAAACAACAGGATCATCATTAGTCCCATTTGAGTCTGACTCAGAATTATTTTCTTTAGCAGCAAAGGCAATATTTTTCCCCTTTTTGCTGCGATCTGACAATATCTCCATTTTGTAGGTTTGTAAGTTCCCCATCAGCTGAGCCACAGATTTATCTTCCCAACCAACATGCTCCTAGATAGCTATTACCTTCATTATGAACCGTTGAGGTAAGGACCTGGGAATTTTCTTTACCAATTTAGGCTGGGGGGAATGGTTCACCAAGGACTATGGTGCGATTTGCAAGCTCCTGAACACGTGCATGAAAGTCTACTATAGATTCGTATTCCTTCATTCTAAGTTGTTCAAAATCAGTCTAGACCAACTGCAATTTTGACTGTTTAATTTCACCAAACTTGTACCTTCATAAGTGATTTCCAGTATCTTTTGCAGAGTCACACCCAACAATAAGTGTGAATTGATCTTCATGCATCAATGAGAAGATTGTATCCAGTGCTTTGTTGTTGTATTTAGTCAACGTAATTTCGGCTTCTGACTATTCAATTTGAGGCTTTGGCACAGGTTGACCATCTTCTACTATACCAGCGGGATGCTCCCATCCAGTTAGCACATATTTTCATACTCTTTTACCTTGGGACTTGAGATGCATTTTAGTGCGAGCTATTCAGTATTAGTTAGCCCATGTTTCAGTTTTGAATTCAAGTATTAGTGCGAGCTATTCAGGGTGACATGTTTTTATCGATCCTAAAACACTCAACAACTGGTAAGCACGAAAAAACATAATAAAAACCCACTAAAAGCACATGCATAAGATGAGTTCCTGAGTTCAAGAAATATGAAACACCCAAATCTCTAGACTAATAAATTAAGTCCCCCGAATTGTTAAATTCGTGAGTCTTGAACGCAGGGGAAATCCTAACTAGTTCCTACTTCGATTTTAATCAAATTGATTATCTCTGTTAAGTTTTGCTTTAGACACATAAACATGTAGAAACTAAAGAATAAAATAAACCCAGAAAAATAAAGAAACCAGGAACACATCGATATGTTTACGCGGTTTGAAGAACTTCTCCTACAATTGCGGGGCTATTCAACGTAAGCCCAACTCCACTAGATGACCAGTTGATCGCCAAGATTACAAGAGGATTGAACATATTTATCCATACACACTATAGTCTAATCTTTCATATCAACTCAGTCTTCATCATATTCTTGAGTTGTACGATGTAAGCCAATTCTCACTTCAAGCTTTAACAAATGCAACCATGTCTTAAAGAAGAGTTTTTCATTCACTAGACAACCTTTGAATACCTTTTAAAATAAAACTAAGATGAACAATGATAGAATAAATCACTTTGAATAATATCCAAACTTAAAGTACTGGAATTCATTGTTCTGCTAAGGCCTTTTAGGCCATCCATATATAGAGAGATAGTTAGATATATCATATTGAAAAATAATATGTAAGATTTCCTAAAGAAAAGGAGAAACACCCATCTGAAACTAATCTGTAAGTTTCCATCAAATCAAGGAGAAATACCCATCTATAACTAATCTCCTGAAGGCTCCATAATCTGTTAAAATTCATGCCATATGTAAATGCTCCATGCACTCCATCTTGCAGTGTAAATAATTAAATTAAGCTTCTTAAATAAACTATGATAATTTTGACAAATAATTAGCCAAAAAACATGTGTATCATTTGTACACTTATAACTTTATTTTCGCCAGTGCGTTGCACGCAATAAATTTGTTATAATATTTTAAGAATATTTAGATCGATATACAATTATATAAATTATAACATCAAATATTATATAGCGCGATTGATGAAATTGGTTGGATTGATTATGTTTATGATGGTTTTCTTCCTTGAATTAGAGTCCATGTACCCGTGCGATGCACGGATAAATTTTTTATTATATATTTAGATAGTAAAAATAAAGATGAAATTATAAAAAGTTCTAATATTGAACGTGTACATTTATTTGATTATAAGATTAGTGCAAAAGTATTACTCAACTAATGGAATAATATATGACTTGTTTATCTACAATTATCTTAAAAAGATCGATATGTAATATGACTTATGTAATTATATTATTACTAAAATAAATATGAAAAAAATGAGAAATAATTTAATTATAATTATTATAAAAATAAATTCAAAGACCAGTGTTTAGCTTAATTAATTACCATAATAATTATTAGGCAATTATTATTAGTCAATTACACTAATATATGTGCAATTATACTTCTATATCTTAAGTATATTCATTTTCATCATATCACATTTAGTTTTTTTCATCATCCTCCATATTTGAATGAATGAATTATAATTATTTTAAAAAATATAACAACCCATGTTTAATTAATTTTTTTAAACTTTAAATAATTTAAAGTTTTCAAAAGGAGAGTGTAATTAATTTTTTTAAAGCTTTTAAATAATTTTTAGTCAATTAGTAATATCCTTTTCCTTTTTCAATTTGCCTAATATAATTCACGTTTCCTTTTCCATTAGAATCATTTTATATTTTCAATCAATTAGTAAAATTAGTTTTCTTTTCCATTGTATCTTTACTATTATTTGAACGGTAATTTCACAAAGGATGACTTTATTTTGTATAAATAATAGTATAGATATAGAAGTATATAGATAAGTATTCGAATTATTATTATTAGTGTAATAATAATTAATAAATTATTTTTTCTTATAAAATTAGGCAGAATTTGTTTTAATTATTCTCACAATTATAATGGTTTAATTATTATCAGAATTTGGTAAATAAAATTTTGTTACCAATTAAACTTTATTAATTTTCTTTATCAATTAATTAGTAATATTAGTTTGTGCGACAAAGTTGAAGGAGATGATTTTTCTTTTATTAATAGTATTGATACGTGAATATAGAAACAGTATTACCAATTAATGGATATTAGTTCATTTCCATTTTACATTTTCTTATCAAATAAGCTTTATTAATTATTTGACAAATAAAATATTTAATTAATTGACTAAAAAAGTTTGGGCGGAAAAATGGAATAGGGGGATTTTACTTTTATATATAGTATAGAAGTATAGATTGAAATTATAATTTTAAAGTTCGGAATTATTAATTATAAAAAATGATAAAATAATATATGATGTGTAGGATTGTGGAAGAGTAGGGCCCATAAAAGGGAGAGCAATGGGAGAGAAAATAGGAAAGGGGATTATGAGTATTTTTACATGTACTTTCATTTTATACTCCATATGATGTGACAGTGACACGCTTTGATTGCTTAATATAATATCAATTCTTTTCTTTTTCTTCCAATAAATTTAAACAAAAGTGGAGTAAAAGTTGGGAGTAAATTTCTAGAGTTCAAGTAGTATTCTTGAGAGATTATGTGATGATGTGGATGAGTTGAGCCCACAAAATGAAGAGATAAGGAGAAAAGGGTCGTGGATAACTGGATATCTTATAAATTTAAATTATTTTAAAAAATTTATTTAAAGTTTAAAAAGTTATTTTTTTCAGAACAATAATCTTTTAATAAGCAGTATTGGATCTATGAGTCTGTGACTACCCATTTGAAATAATAACAAATGTGTAATCACATTACATACTTACATATTTTGTTGGCAGTTTAAAAAGTTATTTAAAATTTTATATAATAAACTAATGACCTTATAAATATTTTATATGTAATCAATTAATAATAAATCATTAATTTAGCAAACATTTTAGCTAATGCCCAAACAATAAACTAATGACCTTGAATGTTAGTATGTTACTGTGCTCAGTTGAGTCTAATCAGTACTTTCCAGTTAAAATGCTCTACAAAATATTTATATTTATATATAGAGTCATTTCCATTTTTTGTCCTACTGTTATTAGGGCATTGCCAATTTTAGTCCACTTCATTAATTTTTGCCACATTGCGGCCAGTCTTATTTAGTCCATGCCACTTTTAGTCCACCGTTAAAATATTTGTCAAATAACCGTCCAAAACATGGGTATTTTGATCTTTTCATAATTTGATTATCCCCTTAACCCTTTGTAGTAGTTTTCCTTACACATTTTCATCCAATGAAGAGGTCCGACGAAAGCCATGGCTTTGTAATTTGGTTCACATAGCTTTCGCTGGACCTCTTCATTGGATGAAAATGTGTAAGGAAAACCACTGCAAAGGGTCAAGGAGATGACCAAAGCATGAAAAGACCAAAAATGCCCATGTTTGGGATGACCACTTTACGAAAATTTTAACGGTGGACTAAAAGTGGTAAGGACTAAATAAGACTGGCCGCAATGTGGCAAAAATTAATGAAGTGGACTAAAATTGGCAATGCCCCTATTAACCATGTCACATTTATATTATTATGTTATATTATTGTTTTAGTAATGGCTTGTATTTTCAGTCAATTGTCAGTACCTACAGCCTAGGAGAGTTTAGTGCTAACTCTCGTATAGGTACTGCATCTCTGTTATTCAGTTATTATATTGGAAAACCTACGTTCATCTGGTATCAGAGCCATGCAAAAGATCATGGGTTCGAATCTCCGCGTCACCCACAAAAAAAGAGACTTCCACGTGTCGCTCACACGGTCATACGGCTGTCACCTGCTTCCGCCGTTATGATGAAAGGCCGGCGCAGCAAGCTAACGCGGTGTACTCCGGTGATGCGGCAAACCCGTCGGCGGTGGACTCCTGGTACCCGGACACGGGGGCAACATCCCATGCAACGCCGGATGCTAATCTGATGGATCACTCTGAGCCCTATACTGGATCTGATGTTCTGAAAGTGGGCAATGGTTCAGGTTTGGACATCACTAGTGTGGGTCGCACGGTTATTCCCTCTAAATTGCACCCTTTAAAAATGACTAATATTCTTCATGTCCCGAACTTGTCTCTTTCGTTACTGTCTATTTATAAATTCACTAATGAAAATGATGCTTATTTTGAATTTCATAAAAACTACTTTCTTGTGAAGGACTGCACAACACAGGCGGTACTTCTTAAAGGTTTCACCTCGGGCGGTCTATACCAACTGTTACTCCCTCACAGTCACAAAGCCTTTCTTACCGCCCGGGCCTCGTCCAAAATTTGGCATCAGCGTTTGGGTCACCCGCACAGTCAAGTCCTGCAGCGTGTTCTGAAACACTGCCCAGTTACAACTCCAAAAGTCAGTTCGTTAGATGTTTGCTCGGCCTGTCAACTTGGCAAATCGTCTCGGTTTCCACTAGATAGGGTTCAAAATAATAGTAGCAATGTATTAGATTTAATATTTACGGACATATGGGGTCCGTCACCTGTCATTTCACATTCGGGTTTTAGGTATTTTGTTCTTTTCGTAGACGACTATTCTCGGTATACCTGGTTTTATCCACTCCTTGTAAAGTCCGACATTTATAAAATCTTTACTTTATTTCGGGCGATGGTAGAACGTCGGTTTTCACGTTCTATCAAAGCCGTACAGTCTGATTTAGGAGGGGAGTATCGTCGTTTACATACCATTTTTGAATCCTTAGGAATTACACATTGTCAATCGTGTGCTTATACACACGAGCAAAATGGGAGGGTAGAACGTCGTAATCGCCACATTGTGGAAACTGGACTATCTTTACTAGCCCAAAGTTCAACTCCACTTAAATATTGGGACTACGCTTTCGCGTCTGCAACGTTTTTAATCAACTGTTTACCCTCGTCAGCCATAAACTTCAAAACCCCTCACTTTCAGATATATAACTCTCACCCACCTTATACCTTCTTTCGTGTCTTCGGTTGTCATTGTTACCCATATCTCCGTCCCTATAACCGGCACAAAATAGAATATCGTTATGCACCTTGTGTTTTCCTAGGTTACCCGGTCACCTATAGGGGATACCGTTGCATGGACCTTAACACTGGTAAAGTCTACACTTGTCGCCATGTCCGCTTTGCTGAAAACATTTTTCCATTTCAGGAAACTTTGCAGGAAATTGTGTCTCCTGGCTCTGCAAAATCACCCTGGGCAACTGCTCCGGTTCGCCCTAATGCTTCTCCTATTCCACAGCCATTACCTATGGATTCGGTCTCATCCGGGCTACAGGCTGACTCCTCTTGGACTCAGACTGATTCCTCATCGATGTCAGGGACCCATGACACCGTCAGCAAGGGTAAACAGGTTACAACAGGAGGTCATGCTATGCGTACACGGAAAAAGACTCGGGGTACAGGAGAACAGTTTTATGCTCTGCACGCAACTACTGACCCAACCTGCTACACACAGGCGGTCAAACATACTCATTGGAGGGATGCGATGGATCAAGAATTCAATGCCTTGCTACATAACAACACATGGAAACTAGTACCTGCAACTCCGGTTATGAATATAATTGGTTGTAAATGGGTATACCGCACCAAACGCAAAGCAGATGGTACTATTGACAGATATAAAGCTCGACTTGTGGCAAAAGGCTTTAACCCGGTTGCAGGGGAGGATTTTTTTGACACTTTTAGCCCCGTGGTAAAACCGACAACAGTCAGACTGTTGTTCTCGTTAGCTGTCACTCATTCATGGGTTCTCCGACAGTTAGATGTTCATAAAGCCTTTTTAAATGGGCATCTCGCAGAGACTGTTTATATGAAACAACCACCCGGGTATGAGGACCCGCTGCATCCTGGACACGTTTGTCACTTACAGCGTTCTCTGTATGGCTTGAAGCAAGCTCCGCGTGCGTTGTTCAAACGGCTACATGACTTCCTGATTTCTGAAGGTTTTACATCCTCCAAGACCGATGTCTCCTTATTTTACTTCACGTCAGGAGATTCTCGGGTCTATCTACTTGTCTATGTTGATAACATCATCATGATGGGTAACAATGCAGCCTTGGTTGATTCTCTCTTACTCCGTCTCTCTAACACTTTTAAGATCCGGGATCTGGGCACACCTGGATTCTTTCTTGGAATAGAGACTCTGGCATTTAACAGTGGTTTTCTGTTGTCACAGAAGCGGTATATGCAAGATATTCTCGTTCGGGCCGGTATGACAGACTGCAAGCCTCTAGCCACGCCCGCAGCTGTCTCTCAGTCATCTTCGCCTTCTCATGAGCCCTTTGATAATCCTACGCAGTATCGTCGTATTGTGGGTGCCTTACAATATCTAACCATTACCCGGCCAGACTTATCGTTCTCCGTCAATTGTCTCTGTCAGTTTATGCATTCGCCCACAGCAGAACACTGGGGTTTTCTCAAGCGAGTTTTGCGATATGTTAAGGGAACGCTAGACATGGGCCTTCAGGTTACTCCGTCCTCACACTCCACCTTACATGGCTACTCTGATTCTGACTGGGCTGGCTGTCCGATTGACAGAAAATCGACTAGTGGCTATGCAGTGTTCTATGGTTCTAATTTAATTTCATGGGTTTCCAGGAAGCAGCGCACTGTGGCTCGGTCATCTACTGAAGCCGAGTACAAGGGCTTAGCCGATGTTGCTGCTGAAGTTACATGGGTTGTCTCTTTACTCAGAGAGTTGCGGTTACACTCCGGTCAGCCCGCTACCTTGTGGTGTGATAACTTGGGTGCTACTTACATGGCCGCTAATCCAGTTTTCCATGCCAGAACTAAACATGTTGAAGTTGATTATCACTTTGTTCGAGACAAAGTCGCTTCAGGAGAGTTCACGGTCAGTTTTGTGTCAACTCAAGATCAACTAGCCGATATCTTCACCAAACCATTGCCTGGTCAGCGCTTTCAGACTCTTCGTGCCAAGCTCAATGTCGTTTCCTCACAACCTTGTGCTTGAGGGGGCATATTAACCATGTCACATTTATATTATTATGTTATATTATTGTTTTAGTAATGGCTTGTATTTTCAGTCAATTGTTAAGTTTAGTGCTAACTCTTATATAGGTACTGCATCTCTCGGTTATTCAGTTATTGTATTGGAAAACCTAAGTTCATCGCCCCAATAATAATAGGACCAAAAATGGAAATGGCTCTTATATGTACCAGAGTATATTTTTTGTTTTAAAAAAGCTACGGACAACGAGTGCTGACAAGTGATATCCATCCACCATCATGGAATGTAGTGATGAAACTTACAGCCATTACTTTAGAATTTAGATTGATGGAAAGCTCAGCCTAGATCCATCTCCAATATGCCTCTGCTGGAAAACTGTTCATCTGGGGAAGGCGCTTTCTTCCTCCAATCCTCCATAACAACTGCCCACCACCACTCTTTGTTCTCCCTCGCGTCGCTCAACTCATCATTCCATGGAGAATTTCCAAGGTCAGAGCAAAACCCACACTTCAATAATATTTCATTATGTATATATGTATGTATGTATATACACTGTCTGTCAAGACTCAATCTTTGCTCCTCCATGATGTAATCCAGGCAGTTTAACAGAGCATCTGGTTGTGGTGGATGGTGGTGGCGAAATCGGGTATGGGTGTGCCCCGGAAACCAAAATCCGGGTTAGTGGGCTCACCAAGGATTCAAACAATGGCGTCACCGTACTCAACAAGGTCAGCGTGGATATACCCAGAGGTGTAATCGTGGGGATTATTGGGCCGAGTGGTAGCGGGAAATCAACTTTCTTGAGAGCTCTCAACCGCCTATGGGAGCCTCCTTCTGGCACAGTCTTCCTGGATGGTAAAGATATATGTGAGTTGGATGTGCTGAGCCTTCGCCGCCATGTTGGGATGTTGTTTCAGCTCCCTGCTCTTTTTGAAGGTATACACTTCCTCTTTTTGCTAGCATCTTTAAAGAGATCAATTTCAGTTAGCCAATTTGAGGGATAATATTAGCTGTGGGTTCTATTAAAAAAACAAGAAACAAGAGGGGTTGGGGGATTTTTGGGTCAAGGTTGCGTCTTGAAAATGTGATGTTGGTCCATAGAGAAATAAAGTTGTGCCTTTTGACATAAATGGTAACTCTTGTTCCTAACAAATAGTATCAAAGATTTGAGTCCCAACAATTCTGGGAGGGGGAATTGTTGGGCCAAGGCGGGTAAAGGCCAAGTCTAGCACCATGCGAAAATGTGGTCTATAGGGCTACTAGCTTATAGCTTTTGGCATAAGTGTTAAGTGTTTTATCATCCCCAGAAAATAATATCAGTTCATTTTGCATGTGAAAGCACTTATGCTGACTAAAGCTGTCTAATTTACATTAATTTCATTTTCATCTTAAAGCTCACTGTCATGCTACCTGATATATTGAGTCTGCTTATATGTAATACTTTTAGATGTGGCATTACTTGGAGTCTAGTAATTTATGGTGGTAATTATGCAGGCACTGTTGCAGATAACATCAGATATGGACCACAGTTAAGAGGGAAAAAACTTGGTGACAATCATGTTAACAAATTGCTCAACCTTGCTGATCTGGACTCCTCTTTCTTCAACAAATGTGCTGGTGAGTTATCTGTTGGTCAGGCTCAAAGGGTTGCACTTGCTAGGACCTTGGCTAATGAACCACAGGTGTGACACATGATACGATTTTTTAAGATTTTGTTTAATTGACAATAAAATGAAAACCCGGAATTTGTTCCAATCTTTGAAGGTGCTCTTACTAGATGAGCCAACCAGTGCACTGGATCCCATATCAACACAGAATATTGAGGATGTGCTTGTAAAGCTGAAGAAAGATCACAACATGACAATTGCAATCGTCTCTCACAGCATCAAACAAATACAAAGAATTGCTGATATGGTGTGCCTTCTTGTTGGCGGTGAGATTGTTGAAATTCTAAAACCCGATCAGCTCTCTGAAGCTAAGCATCCCATGGCACAAAGGTTTCTCGAACTTAGCTCCTAGTTTCTGTTATTGTTGTCAGCTTACTATTTTATGCCCGGGTGGCAAAACTGCTTAAACCAGTTTGGTATTACTCAGAGAATAATTTGCTATTTTGATAGAATGATAGGTATCAGTTTGCCATGTGACTATAAGTGGAACTATTTCTGGTCTCACATTAGTTGAGTAGAGAATATCTCATCTTTCAAATGCTGTTGGTAATTGATTTTTTCAAAGTAAAACCATGGTTCATTGGAATCGAAGTTTTACATGACTGAAATGTATGAATCATCAAATTCAAAATAATTTCGTCTACACACATTATTGGGATATAATATATATTTCCTCCCGTCAAGCCATCAACATGAGGAATAGATTTGAGGAGACTGTTGCTGCTAGAATACCTGCACTAACACCCAAAGCTGTACCAACACTGGAATCGTCCTGTGTTGGGGCATCCGAAGCTGGTGCAGGTTCATTGGAAACTGATCCTGCAGTAGGTGTGTTAGTATTTGATGGAGGTGCTGTTGGAGGGGACAACATCTTCCTTGGGCTAGGTGCTGCAGACGTGGCCGGGCTAGCAGGAGGTGTTTTGGTCGAGCTAGCGGGAGGGGTGTTGGTTGAGCTAGCGGGAGGGGTGTTGGTGGAGCTAGCGGGAGGGGTGTTGGTGGAGCTAGCGGGAGGGGTGTTTGTCGGGCTAGCGGGAGGGGTGTTGGTCGGGCTAGCAGGAGGGGTGTTGGTCGGGCTAGCAGGAGGGGTGGTGGTCGGGCTTGCAGGAGGGGTGGTGGTCGGGCTTGCAGCGGGGGCCTTGGCCGGGCTAGCAGCGAGAGACTTGGCCAGGCTAGCAGTGAGAGACTTGGCCGGGCTAACAGCAAGGGACTTGGTCGGGCTAGCAGCAGGGGACTTGGCCGGACTAGAACTTGCAAGAATTGAATTGCCAGAGGCAGAATTTGTATTTTTAGGGTTGTCAGTGTGGGGCAAGATGTCAATGGCCGCAGCACTACTGAACAGAAAGGTGATGGAAAATAAAATGATCTTGGAATTCATTTTTGAGGGTTTATTTTCTTTTATTTTTGTTATTTTTTCTTATTGTTTACTATTTTTTTTTTTTTTGTGTGTGTGTATATGTGGTTTGAAGTTCTTGGAGAGGGTGGAGGTTTTTATAATGAAATTTTTTGGATTGAGAAATGAGAAGTAGTCAAGTAGCAGTGTTGTAGGCATATTTGCAGAGAATCTGTTTGGGAAGAATGGTCAGGAGAATTTGGTGGTAGATTTGTGAACATGTCATTTCTCCTATTAAATATGTGATCGGTAAAAATTACTCCGTATTATGATTGTTGGGAATTGGGTCAAGAATTGAACTTGTGGGTAGAATGCGGTTTTGATTTCTAAAGAAAGTATTGGTATCTTATGTAGTTTAGCAATCACATACCTCTCTAGTACTAGTAAGCAAATTATACTATGGGTCTGGTCCATTTTTGCATTGTGGACGGGTATAAAATGACAATTAGATTGTGTTTGGAGTTAAAATTTTATGTGCTTGCGTTTAACATATTATGTGTCTCTAAATAAATTGAAGGCACGTAATAAGTTAACTATAGGCACATAATATGTCGTTAACATATGATGTGCATGTAGTTAACTTATTATGTACTTGTAGTTAACATATTATGTGTCTTCAACTTATTTATAAACACAGTGGGGATAGAATTGACAAAAAAAAAATTTAAGGGTAGAATGGTAATAAAATGGTGTAAATGTATATTACAAAAAGCACCAAATAAATGCATTTAATGTCATTTAATCATTAATAAATTTTTTATTTTAGTTAATGATTAATGTTAAAGAAAATGTCAACATGAAATACGTGATTGGTAAAACTGGAAAGAAAA
>NC_044917.1:22954762-23071931 GCF_003576645.1 Ipomoea triloba
AATTTGTTATACTAAATATATTTTTACTATAATATCGTAAAATTAAAAAAAAAAAAAAGCTTTTTAAACAATCACGGACCTGTGTGCTGTATCTTTAATTATTTACTTCTACGTAATAATTACATTTGTGATATTTTTGTTGGGCGGAGGCCGATGAGTCTACCAATTGGTGGTTAGGGGATTGTTATTCTCGAAAATTGTATAATCCTCCGCCCAACTATTTCCCTTCTGGTAATCCGTTATCCGAATCAGAATTTCCGGAAAATTGGTTGACACAAGGTATTCAGATCAAGATTGTATATCCTTTTAACCTTGGCACACATCTAAACCGCTAACTTCTCGTGATGACGTTTGTTTTTTAACAATTTTTAGAAGGGAAACAGAATTGCCTTTTGGCTCTCCCCGAAAAACACCTTCCTTTTTTGAGCCCATTTTAAAGGAACTCGAAAAAAAATTAGAAAATATGAAAAGGTTAGTTCTCGCTTGCCAACCTCTCTTGCCAACTAAGCCAAAAATTATAGTTCACAGTGAATATGCAATTTTATTTTCTTATATATCATCACCACATTTTCGAAAGCAGAACTCTATTTGTCATGGGTAATGGGTATACAATACTTGCTTTGATTAAGTATTATACCACTAGTATTCTTTGAATGCTCTTGATAATCGTTAATGTGATTATTATGTTGGATATTCTCTATTTATGTCATAGCAATCTATTTATATATATTAAAACAAAAGTGTTATTTCCTGCCCATCCTAAGAAAATACTTCTGTTTTGAGATTTGAAATTACAATCATTTTTACCTAATTAAATAATTACAAAAATGCTATATATGATAATTTAATTTACAATAGTGATTACCTAAAATATTTATTATACCATGAATCATGTTCTACTTTCAAGGTACACTAAACTAATACTCTGTATATTTTTTTTCAACTGAAGTTCTATTTTTTTAATATATACAAATAAAATTAATATATAAAAAAATATATTAGGTAGACTTGATCAATCGATCATTACTACCAACGATGAGTATATCATCCACATATAAACAAAGAATGGCATATCCATNTTTACGCACATAATTTACCAAGTAAGGATGCTATAGACGCGATAAAACACCCTAAAATGTGCCTGAAATAAGGGTATCTCGGAGTCTTATCAAATTTTCCACACTTTGTTTCTTGCTTATCCTCAAGCAAGACATTTGACTCTCTAAGCTTATAAGTCTCCGAGATACTTTCTCATGCAAAACAAAGCTTTTGGCAAGTCAAAATAATGGATGTCTAAGACTGTTGAAACGGGGGAAATCATTTGTGTTATCTACAAAGGGTTTTGGTCAGATGTCAGCAACTCAAGAAATATTTTCGGGAAATAAAAACCTTTCGTAGATAAAATAAATAAAACAAAGGATCACACTTCTCGCACCATACGCAAGCATGCATTTCCAAAGTTTTGGTTCACCTTCTATTTAAATAGGGCCTCTAGCCGATCCTACTAGTGGGAACGATGTGCACTAGCTAATCAACTTTCCATCCTTATACGCCAAAGCCCAACGTAAATGTAAATGNTTTACGCACATAATTTACCAAGTAAGGATGCTATAGACGCGATAAAACACCCTAAAATGTGCCTGAAATAAGGGTATCTCGGAGTCTTATCAAATTTTCCACACTTTGTTTCTTGCTTATCCTCAAGCAAGACATTTGACTCTCTAAGCTTATAAGTCTCCGAGATACTTTCTCATGCAAAACAAAGCTTTTGGCAAGTCAAAATAATGGATGTCTAAGACTGTTGAAACGGGGGAAATCATTTGTGTTATCTACAAAGGGTTTTGGTCAGATGTCAGCAACTCAAGAAATATTTTCGGGAAATAAAAACCTTTCGTAGATAAAATAAATAAAACAAAGGATCACACTTCTCGCACCATACGCAAGCATGCATTTCCAAAGTTTTGGTTCACCTTCTATTTAAATAGGGCCTCTAGCCGATCCTACTAGTGGGAACGATGTGCACTAGCTAATCAACTTTCCATCCTTATACGCCAAAGCCCAACGTAAATGTAAATGAGGGTAGGGGCATGGACCACTCACCGCTTTTGGCTTAGCGCGGTCCCTCTTTCTTCTCACTTCCTAGGATAACGTCATCGAGCCACCCGACTTCACATGGAGATCCATGCTTTTTCGAAGGTCAGTGCAATGGGTACTCGAATCCTAGCAAAGCGGCTCACCTCAGCTCTATTTTCTCAATTCTTGGGATCTTTTTATATGAACAACCGACTCCAGATAAAGCTTTTTGCTTACCGAAGACTATGGTTTGGACACAACCCAACGAATTGGCTTCCCTCAATTTTAAACTCTTTGGTGATTGGCCTTTTGCCTTTTCGACTTCTCCTCGTGTCAACCCCTCATGCCTTTTTCTATTTATGATTCAAGGGTTTTGTTTTCTCATTAAGCTCACCATTAGGCTCACCTTTTGCCCCATGCCCTACCAAGGTTAGTTCAATTCCGGGCCTTGCTAGTTTTATCTTTCTAAAATTAAAGAGTGCACACTCCCACTTCGAAAGATCCTTGACTAAGGTCCTACGTAAATAAGAGGTGAACATCACGCAAGCAGGCAAGAATATAAACTTATTTGGCTCTAAACACTCTCATGGGTGCGAAAAGTAACTTCCTCAAAGATATTTCGAGAGTAAAAATTTTTGGGCATCCAGTCAAAATTCTCTTTAGATAACACAAATAATAACTCTCTTTTCAAAACTGCAAATGCACCCGCTTATCATTCCCAAGAGCTTCAACTTCTAATACTAAGCATGTAAAGCACGAAGTGCGTCCTTTCCACACTTTAAAGTAAACACCGTCCTCGATGTTTCCATACGTACAGGGTAAAGGAATGAAATAGGGATTCTAAGGGTAGACAAATAAAGATCCATTTCCACACTTTGGAAATTGCTCTGGGATAAAGGGTATGCATCAAACGATCCTATTAATCATGGTAAACTTAAGTATACTCATACACAAAGCTATAAAGAAAATATTTCCACACTTTAAAGATCAAAACGGGGCTTAAAATTAGAAAAGGGATAAGAGGATAAACCAAGTATGCATCCCTCTTTCCACACTTTAGCTTCCAGCATAGGCCCGCTCCCGTTATAGATGCTCTATAAGAAATGGAGACATAACATACAAAAAGGGTTTTCGGAGTACAATTCAATTATTATAAGCTGATAAAAATATAAAAGCAATAAAATTAACAAAAACTTAGATAATAAAGCATATAAATAAGTAGAATTATTCAAATAGAAAGATAATAAAGCATATAAATAAGTAGAATTATTCAAATAGAAATGCAGAAAAGTAAAGCAGTTGGAAATTAAATAACATAAAGCGAGCAGAAAAGTAAAGCAGTTGGAAATTAAATAACATAAAGCGATAAAGATAAGTAAAGCATTGGAAATTAAATAACATAAAGCGATAAAGATAAGTAAAGCAAAGTAAAGAAATAAAGAAAATAAAAGTCGGAACCCCAAAGCAAAGTAAAGAAATAAAGAAAATAAAAGTCGGAACCCCACGCATAGGGAATCTAATGTTCAGATGGGGCTAGCAACCATAGTAACCAATAGTCAAGGAACTCAGAATCAAGTGTCAATAAGTCATGACCGAGAAAAATCGAAGGAAGGCATCACTCATCACCGAAGGGATGGAATTGCCTGTCGAATCTAGCTTCAAGAGCGGCAATTCTCCTATCATTTTCCTTCACTACCTGTCTCATGCGGTTGAGGTCCTCGGTGTGGACATCCTGTCTCGCGGAGATGGATGTGAAGTGGCCTTCTTGCCATGTGTGCTGCTCACGCCAATAGTTCATTTGTTCCTCCTGGAGCTGTCTATGAAAGTTTTGCGCCGTGGCCCAATCCATTGGAGTAAGGCCTTGCTCCTGTGCAGCATTCTCTTCCTCGTCCTCATCATCATCCTCATCAGAAGCCTCTAGATCAGGTGCATCATCACCTCCAAGCTTTAGTTCAGCGGCAAAGAACTCACCCACGGAGAAAGAAATTGTACAACCATCGGATCTCTCCCCCATCAACCGGTTCAGTAGGCCCAACCCGATGCACAGTTTAGTAACAAAAGGTCCAATAAACACAGTCTAAACCTTAGGCTTTTGTTGGGTTTGGAGCCACTTCCTAGCTTGAACCCCCATGTTGATGCCGACATCATTTTCCATGCACCACATATAGAATAGATCCTGCTTGTATACCTTGTTGCGGTTTGTGGTTCTGCCTGACAGATTTATGGCGAAGACTAATCTGATAGCCTTCAGAGCATTCCGGGTGATGAGTTTTGACTTCAAGTTTGAAGAGTTGTATGGGGCATTGTTTGTGATGCTTCTCCAATATCGTCTAGCAACTTCGTCTAAATCAAAATCTTCCTTGAAATCTCTGAAATATGGCATGGACACGCTCGCTGCATCATGAAAACCGAGTGTAACACCTAAAGTGTTGACAGACATACTGTAGTGGTTGCCGAAAAGAGTGAATGAAATAGACTCTCTTGCATTGTTGGCTTCCCTTCTGATTTCCAAGGTCACCAAGAATTCATAAGTAACAGGCGCATAGGTGGGTCCTCTCCACTGAAACAGATAGCGGAGCTGTGGGTGCCTAAGAAGTCCATTTACTTCTGCCAAACAACCAAATTCGCTTAAAACATTATCCTCGAAGTGACGGCCAACAGAAAGCTGCTTTCCTTTATAGTTATCCACTGTTGCGAGTTGGATGGGTGTCAAGTGCCGTAGTGACCTTGACCTCGGCTCCTGCGGAGCTGTAGCTTGTTGTCGTGTCCTTGATCGACTCGATTCTCCTACATCATGCTTTGATTTCTTCGCAATTTCCTTCGAGCGTCCCATCCTACAAATCATAGAAATTAACATTCATGGTAATTGGCTTTGAATAAGTCACCATTATTTTTGTGTAAAATTCCTTGTTAAGATAATGGATTTCAAACATATATGGCTAAGAATTTTTGAAAATTTTGCCATAGTTTCCCCTATATTTTGGACAATTCTAGTATAAGAATATCAACAATATCATTCCATTATCACACACATGCATAATATCATCATAAGATATATCAATTTGATAGTCAAATAAGAAGTCAACTACAAAAGTCAAGAATTTCAAAAAGTCAACTTCATCTTCTTCCCCAAATTCAAAATTAGGGTTTGAAATTGAAAATTCAATTTGGGCAATGTAGCATGTGAAAAGTCAAATTGATGGCATATAATAGTTCTACAACAAGTTTATTCATCAATTCAAGCATCAATTTCATAATTTAAACAAGAAATCTAACAAACCCATTTGTTCATCAATGGTGTTCACACTTGAAGTTCAAAAATATATAACAATCCATCAATGTAACCATCAATAATGAAAAAAAACATCAAAGGATAGTTCTATGAAGCATTATAAACCAATTTAATCATTCAAAACATTCAAAATCATACAAGGCAAAGTAGAACAAATTTTTCATTCAAGCTCTTCCAAACTCATGAATATTCAAGGATAAAGAGTTAAAAAGATGAGAAATTACCTTGATGTTGATGTATTTGATCTTCTTTGAAGGTAAAAAGTAAGAGATGTGTTCAAACCTTGAGTTTGGTTCTTCCTTGTGTGGAGAAGAGAAGAGAAAAGTGGTGTTTTGGGGCAAAATGGCGTGGTGTGGCCGAACAAGGGTTTTAAACCCGTAGGGGGCTTCCACGCCGGTCACACGCGTGTGACCGTGCGTGGGAGCTCTCTGTCTCGTTCCCACGCTTGGCTACACGCGTGTGAGCGTGCGTGGGAGGCTACTGCCTTGTTCCCACGCACGGCTACACGCGTGTGAGCCTCGTGTAGGTCCACTGCGTTGTTTTCTCCCAATTTTTGGCCTTGCCTTCCATACCTATGTCCAAACTTAGCCTTTCCAAAGCAATTTTCAGTCCCGACTCCTACAAGTTAGTCCTCAAAACATGGTTCTAAAATGATTGTAGCAATTTATTAGATCAAAAACATAAAAAACGAAAGCATAGAAATAATGTAAAGACATATTATTAAAACCTTGGGTTGCCTCCCAAGAAGCGCCACGGTTTACGTCATTGGCTAGACGCATTATACCTTGGTTTGAATTCAGCCATATTCCTTGGTAGTGGGTAAGAAGCATTTTGGTACCCACGTGTTCTTCCATGTAAGCTTGTCATTTTTCCACTTTGGTTTTGGTTTCATCTTAGCTTTGACCTTTGCCCTTTTGTCGTCATCAGTTCCTTCTTTCGCACTTTCTTTTCCATCATTTGTGGCTTGTCCATTGAATCTCAGGGTAATTTCACCTGAACTAACATCTATTCGTGCACGACAAGTAGCCAGAAATGGTCTTCCAAGAATTAAGGATTCATGGGGATCATCATCACCCATCTTACAAACAATAAAATTGACAGGCACAAGAAATTTTCCTATTCTTACTAGAACATCTTCCGCTAAGCCTTCAGGATACCGTGTGGTTCCGTCAGCTAAACGTAGAGTCAGCCTCGTTGGTTTCAAGCATGGTAAGTTCAATTTCTCAAAGAGATTTGAAGACATGACATTAATAGAAGCACCAAGATCAGCAAGAGCGTGTCTAGGTTCCATGTTCTGTATAGAACAAGGAATCAATAAAGCTCCAGGGTCACCCTTCTTTCTGGGGTTTCCCTCAGTCAAGCAAGCCAAATATTCTTGGCTTAAACAAGTAAAATTATCACAAATGTCATTCTCAAACAACTCACGGCATTCTTTGTTATTGAAAAATTTTCGGATAAAAGCATTAATTGTACCTTCTCGAGCCGTTTCTTTCTCTTTTGAACTCTTGATGTTGTCTCGTGATAGCTCTTTTTCCTTCGGGCATTCTTCCAAAGTGGTTTTCTCCTTGTGTTCCTTCATTGATATGGTGCATGAACCGCTCGCATTCTTCAATTCGAGATTAGGACTACAAGAGGTAGTCTTGTTCCTTTGGTCATCTACCTTACATTGACATGTTCCACAGATAGCATCCATTGGATCACATTTCACATGAGTTTCTTCTTTGGCATCAATGGCGTTGACTCTCTCTTTCGGATTGTTTTCAGTATTACTCGGGAGTTGTCCGTAGTGGCGATCTGACATCATCTTAAACATTTGAGAAATTTGATTCTCAATTGTCTTAAGCGTGGCCTTAGACTCTTGTCGAAGACTAGAAATTTCTTGTCTAATCTCTTGAGTAATCTCTTGTTTCAGATTTGCCCGATCATTTTTCAGTTCCATGATCGTCCTTGTAAGTCTTTCATCTACTTCACGGATGTCATCCCTCCTTTGTTGAGTAAAATCAAGTTGAGAGTCGTATTGTGGCCTGAACTGGGTCATTTGATTTCCATTTCCTTGGTTTTGATTGTACATCAGTCTGTTCTTGTCATTTTGTCCATATGCAGGCTTGTTTCCATAGTTGTATTGTCTTTGCGCTTGATATCCATCATTGTTGCTATTGTTCCAACCCTCTCCCTGTTTCCAATTGTTGTTTGATCTTTGGTTTTGTCCATAAGCATTGAAATTGAAGTTCCTTTGATAATCTACTACCTCAACTTGTTCAGATGCAGACGTAGAAGTGCAAATGTTGGTGTCATGAGGTCCTCCACAGATATTACAATAAAGTGCCAATGCCATGCAAGGCTTGGGCTTTCCTTCCATTTTTTCTACCATAGCTTGTAGCTTTTTGACTTCGTGATTCATTGCTTCGATTTTAGCCTCGCTCGCCACTCGATTATCAAC
Organism: Ipomoea triloba; assembly: GCF_003576645.1. NCBI lineage: Eukaryota > Viridiplantae > Streptophyta > Magnoliopsida > Solanales > Convolvulaceae > Ipomoea > Ipomoea triloba. The sequence continues at coordinate 22,962,568 of NC_044917.1, forward strand.
TTCATAAATTCCTCCATGATCTCCTCTTCGTTCATACCAACAGGATGTGTTTTTAGATATTCTCTCGATTAGTTCCTCAGCTTCTTGCAAAGCTAGAGAGACAAAGGCACCGCTGGAGGATGAGTCAAGCGACATTTTCCCTTCATCTGTCAACCCTCCATAGAATGAGCTAATCATGTCCCATGGGTGCATCAGATCTTGTGGGCATTTCCTTTTAAGAACTTTGAATCTTCGCTAAGCCTCTCCCAAACTTTCAAATCTTCCTTGTTTGAATTCTTGTATCAGCCTTCTAATCCTCATAGTTTTTGTAATGGGAAAGAACTCGTTCATGAATTCACGATGCAACTGTTGCCACGTTCTGAAATGATTGTCGTCTTGGCTTTCCAACCATCGTGCTGCCTCTCCTATAACTGAAAATGGGAATAATTTGAGTCGAACTATTTCCTCGCTAACGCCTTCTTGCCTGTACATCCCACATGCTCGTATAAACCTTGTGATGTGTGCGTTGGGATCTTCATATGGTAATCCCGAATATTGACTATTTTGAACCAGTGTGGGAATAGTTGGATGCACGTGAAAGTTGACATTCTCCATTGGAGGTACATAGATCGAGTTGTGCATGTTAAAATCCGGAGTCATGTAATCTGCAATTGATCTTTGTGGTTCTTGAGGATTTCCATAATATTCCTCTTCACGATTGTTCTCTTGGTTATTTGCTCTGTTAGCTTGTGGTTCTTCAATGATCAGTTCTTCATGGTTAATCGGTACTTGTGGATTAATTGGAACTGGGGGTGGATTTGGTACTGTTGTGCCTCTTCCTTGTGGATTTCTTGTTGCGCTTGATGAAGCCATTAGTGATCCTTGGGTATTTTTCCTTCTAGTTGCTCTATTAATTTCGGGAATGTAGGGTAGTAAACCTTGGTTTCCTTTTGCTCGCGTGTGCATTCACCTAGTAAAATTATCAATGAAACGAAAATTTCTACAATTGACTAGAAGTAGTCAATTGGGTTAGTAGCAAAAACAAGTAAAACCAAAACAAAATTAAATGGAATGGATTAACATTTCTCAAATCTAACATTCATGCAATCAAAGTAAACAAAAACATATGACAACCTATTGCCCTCCCTGGCAACGGCGCCATTTTGAAGAAGGAGTATTGTGTAGGGGTTGATTCGTCAAAAGATATTTATGATAAAACGGAAAGTCTGTGACTCCCCGAGTGTCGGTCTCGAAGGAGGGACGTGGAGGTGTGTCAAACGTTCGGGAGTTTACTTGATTGAATTATGCATTGGATTCGGTATTGGACTTCCGCCCAACAATTCCTTCCCCTAACCACATGGTGTTAGACTTGGTCTTTATCGGCCTTTCCCCAACCGAGATTGTGGCTAGTCATTTTCTAGTGATCTTCTGCAATTGCTACGTCAATTAATAGCAAAAAGGATGCCAAGTATATTTTACCTATAAACTAATTTGTTATACTAAATATATTTTTACTATAATATCGTAAAATTAAAAAAAAAAAAAAAAGCTTTTTAAACAATCACGATTGATTGTACCTGTGTGCTGTATCTTTAATTATGATGTTACACTAGAATAATATGATTATTTACTTCTACGTAATAATTACATTTGTGATATTTTTGTTGGGCGGAGGCCGATGAGTCTACCAATTGGTGGTTAGGGGATTGTTATTCTCGAAAATTGTATAATCCTCCGCCCAACTATTTCCCTTCTGGTAATCCGTTATCCGAATCAGAATTTCCGGAAAATTGGTTGACACAAGGTATTCAGATCAAGATTGTATATCCTTTTAACCTTGGCACACATCTAAACCGCTAACTTCTCGTGATGACGTTTGTTTTTTAACAATTTTTAGAAGGGAAACAGAATTGCCTTTTGGCTCTCCCCGAAAAACACCTTCCTTTTTTGAGCCCATTTTAAAGGAACTCGAAAAAAAATTAGAAAATATGAAAAGGTTAGTTCTCGCTTGCCAACCTCTCTTGCCAACTAAGCCAAAAATTATAGTTCACAGTGAATATGCAATTTTATTTTCTTATATATCATCACCACATTTTCGAAAGCAGAACTCTATTTGTCATGGGTAATGGGTATACAATACTTGCTTTGATTAAGTATTATACCACTAGTATTCTTTGAATGCTCTTGATAATCGTTAATGTGATTATTATGTTGGATATTCTCTATTTATGTCATAGCAATCTATTTATATATATTAAAACAAAAGTGTTATTTCCTGCCCATCCTAAGAAAATACTTCTGTTTTGAGATTTGAAATTACAATCATTTTTACCTAATTAAATAATTACAAAAATGCTATATATGATAATTTAATTTACAATAGTGATTACCTAAAATATTTATTATACCATGAATCATGTTCTACTTTCAAGGTACACTAAACTAATACTCTGTATATTTTTTTTCAACTGAAGTTCTATTTTTTTAATATATACAAATAAAATTAATATATAAAAAAATATATTAGGTAGACTTGATCAATCGATCATTACTACCAACGATGAGTATATCATCCACATATAAACAAAGAATGGCATATCCATCTACCGTTTATTTAACATAGACACATTTGTCACTTTCATTTATTTTGAAACCATTAGTTAACATCGCATGTTCAAACTTCTCGTGTCATTGCTTAGGCGCTTGTTTAAAACCACAAAGTGATTTAACCAATTTACACACTTCGTTTTCTCGGTCCGGAACCACAAACCCTTCGGGTTGTTCCATATAGATTTCCTCATCTAACTCGCCATTCAAGAAAGCAGCTTTCAGATCCATTTGATGAATTTCCAAATTCTTCAGTGCGGCAATGGCAATGATCATCCTAATGGAGTTTATTCTCGTCACAGGAGAATACGTATCGAAGTAATCAAGGCCTTCTCGTTGCCTGTAACCCTTGATTACAAGTCTAGCCTTATACTTCTCGATGGAACCATTCGGTTTCATCTTTTTTTTAAAGGCCCACTTGGATCCTAAGGGTTTATGAAGAAGGAGTATTGTGTGGAGGTTGATTCGTCAAAAGATATTTATGATAAAACGGAAAGTCTGTGACTCCCCGAGTGTCGGTCTCGAAGGAGGGACGTGGAGGTGTGTCAAACGTTCGGGAGTTTACTTGATTGAATTATGCATTGGATTCGAGTGTGGTGAAGGGTGAATTTGTGAGTGAGAGCAGTTCATTGGTTGGTTTGAGTGCAAGAGAGTAGTAAAGTAAAAGTGATTTTGGAATGTGTAAAAGGGGTAGGGATTGGATAGTGTTCATGAATATTGCATAGTGAGTGTCTAAGGTTATGGATTAGGATTGCTAGGATATTGTCTATTCAAGAGTGTGTTGTCTTAGTCCTTTTCCACCCTTTGTGTACTAAGGCTTCTTTGACTTAGGAGTGCCTTCAAGCATCCAAAGTTCTAAGAGGAATTTTATCAAACACTTAAGCTACACACTATCCTACTATTCTTAAGAAGTCCATAGGAACTTTGATTGTGTCAAGCTTCAAATCCTAACTCTAATCAAAGATATGAAAGAGTCAAGAGCTCAATCTCTCATCTAGATTGGCCAAATCCAAACAAGATCTCATCAAAACAACAATCAAAAGACAAGAATAGATAATCCATCAACACAAACTCATAGATCCAAGATATAGAAATAAGATCATCACAAAAGCAATATTCAATCACACAATCCAAATCCCTAGACTAAATTAGCTACTCATAATATGGAATGCAAGCAAAAGCTAATTTAATCCAAGAACAAGATAGCTAAAATTATAGAAATGAAATAGAGATCACCTAGAGAGAAGAAGATCTTCAATCCAAGCTTGTTGTCTTCTACAATGGAGATTGATCTAATCTAAAAACTAAGAAAAATGGAGAAAGTTCTCCAAAGGAAAAACTAAGAAAAGGGAAAACTAAAATTCTGGAATCCTCCTCTGAAAATTCATCAAAGGGGTTTAAATAGTCTCCGAAATGACAACCCTAGCTGAAATTCGCGCATTACCGTCTCCACGCCTCTCACACGCGTGTGAGCGTGCGTGGGAAGCTTCTGGAAAGTTTTCACGCTTGCTCACACGCGTGTGGCCTTCCAGATTGGTCCTCCGGGGCTCCGCTCTTGCCTGGTTTGCTCTTTAAGCTCATCTTTTGGTCCTATTTGCTCCCGGGGCTCCTGTTTTACTTCTTTTAAGCTAAAAATGGCTTTTGTGCATCAGTTAGTGATTTTCAAGCATTTACGCACATAATTTACCAAATAAGGATGCTATAGACGCGATAAAACACCCTAAAATGTGCCTGAAATAAGGGTATCTCGGAGTCTTATCAAATTTTCCACACTTTGTTTCTTGCTTGTCCTCAAGCAAGACATTTTACTCTCTAAGCATATAAGTCTCCGAGATACTCTCTCATGCAAAACAAAGCTTTTGGCAAGTCAAAATAATGGGTGTCTAAGACTGTTGAAACGGGGGAAATCATTTGTGTTATCTATAAAGGATTTTGGTCAGATGTCAGCAACTCAAGAAATATTTTCGGGAAATAAAAACCTTTCGTAGATAAACAAATAAAACAAGGGATCACACTTCTCGCACCATACGCAAGCATGCATTTCCAAAGTTTTGGTTCACCTTCTATTTAAATAGGGCCTCTAGCCGATCCCACTAGTGGGAACGATGTGCACTAGCTAATCAACTTTCCATCCTTATACGCCAAAGCCCAACGTAAATGTAAATGAGGGTAGGGGCATGGACCACTCACCGCTTTTGGCTTAGCGCGGTCCCTCTTTCTTCTCACTTCCTAGGATAACGTCATCGAGCCACCCGACTTCACATGGAGATCCATGCTTTTTCGAAGGTCAGTGCAATGGGTTCCCGAATCCTAGCAAAGCGGCTCACCTCAGCTCTATTTTCTCAATTCTTGGGATCTTTTTATGTGAACAACCGACTCCAGATAAAGCTTTTTGCTTACCGAAGACTATGGTTTGGACACAACCCAACGAATTGGCTTCCCTCAATTTTAAACTCTTTGGTGATTGGCCTTTTGCCTTTTCGACTTCTCCTCGTGTCAACCCCTCATGCCTTTTTCTATTTAATGTTCAAGGGTTTTGTTTTCTCATTAAGCTCACCATTAGGCTCACCTTTTGCCCCATGCCCTACCAAGGTTAGTTCAATTCCGGGCCTCGCTAGTTTTATCTTTCTCAAATTAAAGAGTGCACACTCCCACTTCGAGAGATCCTTGACTAAGGTCCTACGTAAATAAGAGGTGAACATCATGCAAGCAGGCAAGAATATAAACTTATTTGGCTCTAAACACTCTCATGGGTGCGAAAAGTAACTTCCTCAAAGATATTTCGAGAGTAAAAATTTTTGGGCATCTAGTCAAAATTCTCCCTAGATAACACAAATAATAACTCTCTTTTCAAAACTGCAAATGCACCCGCTTATCATTCCCAAGAGCTTCAACTTCTAAAACTAAGCATGTAAGCATGTAAAGCACGAAGTGCGTCCTTTCCACACTTTAAAGTAAACATCGTCCTCGATGTTTCCATACGTACAGGGTAAAAGAACGAAACAGGGATTCTAAGGATAGACAAATAAAAATCCCTTTCCACACTTTGGAAATTGCTCTGGGATAAAGGGTATGCATCAAACGATCCTATTAATCATGGTAAACTTAAGTATACTCATACACAAAGCTATAAAGAAAATATTTCCACACTTTAAAGATCAAAACGGGGCTTAAAATTAGAAAAGGGATAAGAGGATAAACCAAGTATGCATCCCTCTTTCCACACTTTAGCTTCCAGCATAGGCCTGCTCCCGTTATAGATGCTCTATAAGAAATGGAGACATAACATACAAAAAGGGTTTTCGGAGTACTATTCAATTATTATAAGCTGATAGAAATATAAAAGCAATAAAAATAACAAAAACTTAGATAATAAAGCATAAAAATAAGTAGAATTATTCGAATAGAAATGCAGAAAAGTAAAGCAGTTGGAAATTAAATAACATAAAGCGATAAAGATAAGTAAAGCAAAGTAAAGAAATAAAGGAAATAAAAGTCGGAACCCCGCGCATAGGGATCCTAATGTTCAGATGGGGCTAGCAACCATAGTAACCAATATCAAGGAACTCAGTATCCAGTGTCAATAGGTCAGGACCGAGAAAATCGAAGGAAGGCATCACTCATCACCGAAGGGATGGAATTGCCTGTCGAATCTAGCTTCAAGAGCGGCAATTCTCCTATCATTTTCCTCCACCGCCCTTCTCATGCGGTTGAGGTCTTCGGTGTGGACATCCTGTCTCGCGGAGATGGATGTGAAGTGGCCTTCTTGCCATGTATGCTGCTCACGCCAATAGTTCATTTGTTCCTCATGGAGCTGTCTATGAAAATTCTGCGACGCGGCCCAATCCATAGGAGTAGGGCCTTGCTCCTGTGCAGCGTCCTCCTCCTCATTCTCTTCCTCGTCCTCATCATCATCCTCATCAGAAGCCTCTAGATCAGGTGCATCATCACCTCCAAGCTTTAGTTCTGCGGCAAAGAACTCACCCACGGAGAAAGAAATTGTACAACCATCGGATCTCTCCCCCATCAACCGGTTCAGTAGGCCCAACCCAATGCACAGTTTAGTAACGAAAGGTCCAATAAACACAGTCTGAACCTTAGGCTTTTGCTGGGTCTGGAGCCACTTTTTAGCTTGAACGCCCATGTTGATGCGAACATCATTCTCCATGCACCACATGTAGAATAGATCCTGCTTGTATACCTTGTTGCGATTTGTGGTTCTGCCTGAGAGATTTATAGCAAAGGCTAATCTGATAGCCTTCAGAGCATTCCGGGTGATGAGTTTTGCCTTCAAGTTTGAAGAGTTGTATGGGGCATTGTTTGTGATGCTTCTCCAATATCGTCTAGCAACTTCATCTGAATCAAAATCTTCTTTGAAATCTCTGAAATATGGCATGGACACGCTTGTTGCATCATGAAAACCGAGTGTAACACCCAAAGTGTTAACAGACATACTGTAGTGGTTGCCGAAAAGAGTGAATGAAATAGACTCCCTTGCATCGTTGACTTCCCTTCTAATCTCCAGGGTCGCCAAGAACTCATAGGTGACAGGCGCATAGGTGGGTCCTCTCCACTGAAACAGATAGCGGAGCTGTGGGTGCCTAAGGAGCATATTCACTTCTTCCAAACAACCAAATTCTCTTAAAACATTATCCTCAAAGTGACGGCCAACAGAAAGCTGCTTCCCTTTATAGTTATCTACTGTTGCAAGTTGAATAGGTGTCAAGTGTCGCAATGACCTTGACCCCGGCTCTTGTATAGCCTGTTGAGCAGTAGCTTGTTGCCGTGTCCTAGATCGACTCGATTCTCCTACATCATGTTTTGATTTCTTTGCAATTTCTTTCGAGCGTCCCATCCTACAAATTATATAAATTATTATTCATGGTAATTGGCTTTAAACAAGTCACCATCATAATAGTGCAAAATTCCTTGTCAAAATAATGGATTTCAAACATATAGGGCTAAGAATTTTTGAAAATTTTGCCATAGTTTCCCCTATATTTTGGACAATTCTATCATAAGAATATCAACAATATCATTCCATTATCACACACATGCATAAAATCATCATAAGATATATCAATTTGATAGTCAAATAAGAAGTCAACTACAAAAGTCAAGAATTTCAAAAAGTCAACTTCATCTTCTTCCCCAAATTCAAAATTAGGGTTTGAAATTGAAAATTTAATTTGGGCAATGTAGCATGTGAAAAATCAAATTGATGGTGTATAATAGTTCTATAACAAGTTTACTCATCAATTCAAGCATCAATTTCATAATTTCAACAAGAAATCTAACAAACCCATTTGTTCATCAATGGTGTTCACACTTGAAGTTCAAGAATATATAACAATCCATCAATGTAACCATCAATAATGAAAGAAAACATCAAAGGATAGTTCTATGAAGCATTATAACCAATTTAATCATTCAAAATCATTCAAAATCATGCTAGGCATTGTAGAATAAATTTCACATTCAAGCTCTTCCAAACTCATGAATATTCAAGGATAAAGAGTTAAAAAGATGAAAAATTACCTTGATGTTGATGTTTTGATCTTCCTTGAAGGTAAAAAGTAAGAAATATGTTCAAACCTTGAGTTTGGTTCTTCCTTGCGTGGAGAAGAGAAGAGAAAAATGGTGTTTTGGGGCTAGGGGGCGTGGAGTGGCCGAACAAGGGTTTTAAACCCGTAGGGGGCCTTCCACGCCGGTCACACTCGTGTGACCGTGCGTGGGAGCTCTCTGCCTCGCTCCCACGCATGGCAACACGCGTGTGAGCGTGCGTGGGAGGCTACTGCCTCGTTCCCACGCACGGCTACACACGTGTGAGCCTCGTGTAGGTCCACTGCATTGTTTTCTTCCGATTTTTGGCCTTGCCTTCCATACCTATGTCCATATTTAGCCTTTCCAAAGCAATTTTTAGTCCCGACTCCTACAAGTTAGTCCTCAAAACATGGTTCCATATGATTGTAGCAATTTATTAGAACAAAAATATTAAAAACGAAAGCATAAAAATAATGTAAAAACATTTTATTAAAACCTTGGGTTGCCTCCCAAGTAGCGCCACGGTTTACGTCATTGGCTAGACGCATCATTCCTTGGTTGAAATTCAACCATATTCCTTGGTAGTGGGTAGAAAGCATTTTGGTACCCACGTGTTCTTCCAGGTAAGCTTATCATTCTTCCGCTTCGGTTTTGGTTTCACCTTTGATTTGACCTTTGCCCTTTCATCATCATCAGTTCCTTCTTTTGCTTTTTCCTTGTCGTCATTTGTGGCTTGTCCCTCGAATCTTAGGGTAATTTCTCCTGAACTAACATCTATTCGTGCACGACAAGTAGCCAGAAATGGTCTTCCGAGAATTAAGGATTCATGGGGATCATCATCTCCCATCTTGCAGACAATAAAATCGACAGGTACAAGAAATTTCCCTATTCTTACTAAAACATCTTCCGCTAAGCCTTCAGGATACCGTGTGGTTCCGTCAGCTAAACGTAGAGTCAGCCTCGTCGGTTTCAAACGTGGTAAGTTCAGTTTTTCAAAAAGATTTAAAGACATGACATTAATAGAAGCACCAAGATCAGCAAGAGCATTTCTAGGTTCCATGTTCTGTATAGAACAAGGGATCAATAAAGCTCCAGGGTCACCCTTCTTTCTGGGGTTTCCCTCAGTTAAACAAGCCGAAGATTCTTGGCTTAAACAGGTAAAATTATCACAAATGTCATTCTCAAACAACTCACGGCATTCTTTGCTATTGAAAAATTTTCGAATAAAAGCTTTAATTGTACCTTCTCGAGCTGTTTCTTTCTCTTTTGAACTTTTGATGTTGTCTCGTGGTAGCTCCTTTTCTTTCGGGCATTCTTCCGAAGTGGTTTTCTCCTTGTGTTCTTTCATTGATATGGTGCACGAGCTGTTCGCATTCTTCAATTCAAGATTTGGACTACAAGAGGTAGTCTTGTTTCTTTGGTCATCTACCTTACATTGACATGTTCCACAGATAGCATCCATTGGATCACACTTCACATGAGTTTCTTCTTTGGCATCAATGGCGTTGACTCTCTCTTTCGGATTGTTTTCAGTATTACTCGGGAGTTGTCCGTAGTGGCGATCTGACATCATCTTAAACATTTGAGAAATTTGATTCTCAATTGTCTTAAGCGTGGCCTTAGACTCTTGTCGAAGACTAGAAATTTCTTGTCTAATCTCTTGAGTAATCTCTTGTTTCAGATTTGCCCGATCATTTTTCAGTTCCATGATCGTCCTTGTAAGTCTTTCATCTACTTCACGGATGTCATCCCTCCTTTGTTGAGTAAAATCAAGTTGAGAGTCGTATTGTGGCCTGAACTGGGTCATTTGATTTCCATTTCCTTGGTTTTGATTGTACATCAGTCTGTTCTTGTCATTTTGTCCATATGCAGGCTTGTGTCCATAATTGTATTGTCTTTGCGCTTGATATCCGTCATTGTGGTTATTGTTCCAACCCTCTCCCTGTTTCCAATTGTTGTTTGATCTTTGGTTTTGTCCATAAGCATTGAAGTTGGAGTTCCTTTGATAATCTACCGCCTCGACTTGTTCAGATGCAGACGTAGAAGTGCAAATATTGGTGTCATGAGGTCCTCCACAGATATTACAATAAAGTGCCAATGCCATGCAAGGCTTGGGCTTTCCTTCCATTTTTTCTACCATAGCCTGTAGCTTTTTGATTTCGTGATTCATTGCTTCGATTTTGGCCTCACTTGCCACTCGATTATCAACTTCATAAATTCCTCCATGATCTCCTCTTCGTTCATACCAACAGGATGTGTTTTTAGATATTCTCTCGATTAGTTCCTCAGCCTCTTGCAAAGCTAGGGAGACAAAGGCACCGCTGGAGGATGAGTCAAGCGACATCTTTCCTTCATCCGTCAACCCTCCATAGAATGAGCTAATCATGTCCCATGGGTGCATCAGATCTTGTGGGCATTGCCTTTTAAGAACTTTAAATCTTCGCCAAGCCTCTCCCAAACTTTCAAGTCTTCCTTGTTTGAATTCTTGTATCAGCCTTCTAATCCTCATAGTTTTTGTAATGGGAAAGAACTCGTTCATGAATTCACGATGCAACTGTTGCCACGTTCTGAAATGATTGTCGTCTTGGCTTTCCAACCATCGTGCTGCCTCTCCTATAACTGAAAATGGGAATAATTTTAGTCGAACTATTTCCTCGCTAACGCCTTCTTGTCTGTACATCCCACATGCTCGTATAAACCTTGTGATGTGTGCGTTGGGATCTTCAGATGGTAATCCCGAATATTGACTGTTCTGAACCAGTGTGAGAATAGTTGGATGCACGTGAAAGTTGACATTCTCCATTGGAGGTACATAGATCGAGTTGTGCATGTTAAAATCCGGAGTCATGTAATCTGCAATTGATCTTTGTGGTTCTTGAGGATTTCCATAATATTCCTCTTCACGAATGTTCTCTTGATTATTTGCTCTGTTAGCTTGTGGTTCTTCAATGATCGGTTCTTCATGGTTAATCGGTACTTGTGGATTAATTGGAACTGGGGGTGGATTTGGTACTGTTGTGCCTCTTCCTTGTGGATTTCTTGTTGCGCTTGATGAAGCCATTAGTGATCCTTGGGTATTTTTCCTTCTAGTTGCTCTATTAATTTCAGGAATGTAGGGTAGTAAACCTTGATTTCCTTTTGCTCTCGTGTGCATTCACCTAGTAAAATTATCAATGAAACGAAAATTTCCACAATTGACTAGAAGTAGTCAATTGGGTTAGTAGCAAAAACAAGTAAAAACAAAACAAAATTAAGTGGAATGGATTAACATTTCTCAAATCTAGCATTCATGCAATCAAAGTAAACAAAAACATATGACAACCTATTGCCCTCCCCGGCAACGGCGCCATTTTGACAACGCTTGCGTGCATAGGGTGAAATGTCAAAAGATATTTGTATGATAAAACGGAAAGTCTGTGACTCCCCGAGTGTCGGTCTCGAAGGAGGGACGTGGAGGTGTGTCAAACATTCGGGAGTTTACTTGATTGGATCATGCATAGGACTCGAGTGTGGTGAAGGGTGATTTGTGAGTGAGAGTAGTTCATTGGTTGGTTTGAGTGCAAGAGAGTAGTAAAGTAAAAGTGATTTTGTGAATATGTAAAAGGGGTAGGGATTGGATAGTGTTCATGAATATTGCATAGTGAGAGTCTAAGGTCATGGATTAGGATTGCTAGGATATTGTCTATTCAAGAGTGTGTTGTCTTAGTCCTTTTCCACCCTTTGTGTACTAAGGCTTCTTTGACTTAGGAGTGCCTTCAAGCATCCAAAGTTCTAAGAGGAATTTTATCAAACACTTAAGCTACACACTATCCTACTATTCTTAAGAAGTCCATAGGAACTTTGATTGTGTCAAGCTTCAAATCCTAACTCTAATCAAAGACATGAAAGAGTCAAGAGCTCAATCTCTCATCTAGATTGGCCAAATCCAAATAAGATCTCATCAAAACAACAATCAAAAGACAAGAATAGATAATCCATCAACACAAACTCATAGATCCAAGATATAGAAATAAGATCATCACAAAAGCAATATTCAATCACACAATCCAAATCCCTAGACTAAATTAGCTACTCATAATATGGAATGCAAGCAAAAGCTAATTTAATCCAAGAACAAGATAGCTAAAATTATAGAAATGAAATAGAGATCACCTAGAGAGAAGAAGATCTTCAATCCAAGCTTGTTGTCTTCTACAATGGAGATTGATCTAATCTAAAAACTAAGAAAAATGGAGAAAGCTCTCCAAAGGAAAAACTAAGAAAAGGGAAAACTAAAATTCTGGAATCCTCCTCTGAAAATTCATCAAAGGGGTTTAAATAGTCTCCGAAATGACAACCCTAGCTGAAATTCGCGCATCACAGTCTCCACGCCTCTCACACGCGTGTGAGCGTGCGTGGGAAGCTTCTGGAAAGTTTTCACGCCTGCTCACACGCGTGTGGCCTTCCAGATTGGTCCTCCAGGGCTCCGCTCTTGCGTGGTTTGCTCTTTAAGCTCATCTTTTGGTCCTATTTGCTCCTGGGTCTCCTGTTTTACTTCTTTTAAGCTAAAAGTAGCTTCCGTGCATTAGTTAGTGATTTTCAAGCATTTACGCACATAATTTACCAAGTAAGGATGCTATAGACGCGATAAAACACCCTAAAATGTGCCTGAAATAAGGGTATCTCGGAGTCTTATCAGTTTACAACCCAGAGGAAGATCAACAAGTTCCCAAGTGTGATTCTGTAGGATAGAATCACTTCACTTTTGATAGCCTCTTTCCACATCGGACCTTTTGTAAAAGTCACAGCTTCTTTGTACGTCTGAGACTCGTTTTCTATCAAACAAGATAGAAAATCCGATTTGTTTTCTATCAAACAAGTTAATGTACTAGAATCATACTCTAACAAGTAAGTTAGAAAATCTGGACCAAATGATTTTTCAACTCTCGCCCGCTTACTGCGTCTAGGCTCGAGCTTAGGTTTTTTCTCAGAAGGCCCGCTATCGTTATCCATAGCTACGTCAACCACTCGTTGTGACGTACTCGGTCCCTCACTGGACTTACAAGGAAATACATTTTCAAAGAAGGATGCATTCCTTGATTCAATTATAGTGTTCTTATGTACGTTTGGATTATGGGACTCGTGTACTAAGAACTGATAACCACTGCTATTATGTGCATATTCAATAAAGATACAATGCACACACTACTACAGAAAACACATTTAACGTCGCCTAAATAATATCGGTTTTTTAAAAAACCGACGTCAAATAATTATTTATATTTATAATTTTTTTTAAAAAGGGATACGACATCGGTTTTACTAAAAAACCGACATTAAATAATTTTTAAAAAATTACGATAACAATACGACGTCAGTTTGACACAAACCGACGTCGTACATATTTTATTTGTTTTTTATTTTTTTAAATATAAATACGACGTCGGTTCTTCTAAAGAACCGACGTCGTTTTATATTAAATTAAAAAAATAAAATATGTACAACGTCGGTTCGTCGTATAGTTATTTAAAAAAAAAAAAAACCAACGGCGTCGGTTGTAGCTACAACCGACGCCGTAGATCTTTTATAAAAGAGCGTTCTCACAACAGATTTTCAGATCTGCGTTTTCTTTCATCTTTTTTCGTTCTTCTTCTTCGAATAACGACCTGCTGGCCGGACTTCCACCCTCGCACAGCCACCCGCCGACGCACCTCCACCGCCGCTCCTCCACCGCCGCACCTCCACCGTGCACAGCGACCGAGCTTCGCCACTGCGCATAGCGACCGCGCTTCGCCACCGCCGCCCCGCCCAGCCACCGCCCAGCCGCCAGCCAGCCAGCTACCGCCCCTGCCCATGACTTCGCCGGTAAGCTTCGTTTTTTTTTTTTTAATTTCGAATTTCGAATTATTTTTTAATACATTATGAATTTTAGAAATTATCATATATTTTAGGAATTATAATGCATATTAGGGCTTATAAATTAATAATTTCAAATTTTAAGAAATTATTGTCTATTTTAGGAATTATAATGCATATTAGGGCTTATAAATNCCTTTGAAAATTCATCAAAGGGGTTTAAATAGTCTCCGAAATGGCAACCCTAGCTGAAATTCGCGCATCACAGTCTCCACGCCTCTCACACGCGTGTGAGCGTGCGTGGGAAGCTTCTGGAAAGTTTTCACGCCTGCTCACACGCGTGTGGCCTTCCAGATTGGTCCTCCAGGGCTCCGCTCTTGCGTGGTTTGCTCTTTAAGCTCATCTTTTGGTCCTATTTGCTCCTGGGTCTCCTGTTTTACTTCTTTTAAGCTAAAAGTAGCTTCCGTGCATTAGTTAGTGATTTTCAAGCATTTACGCACATAATTTACCAAGTAAGGATGCTATAGACGCGATAAAACACCCTAAAATGTGCCTGAAATAAGGGTATCTCGGAGTCTTATCAGTTTACAACCCAGAGGAAGATCAACAAGTTCCCAAGTGTGATTCTGTAGGATAGAATCACTTCACTTTTGATAGCCTCTTTCCACATCGGACCTTTTGTAAAAGTCACAGCTTCTTTGTACGTCTGAGACTCGTTTTCTATCAAACAAGATAGAAAATCCGATTTGTTTTCTATCAAACAAGTTAATGTACTAGAATCATACTCTAACAAGTAAGTTAGAAAATCTGGACCAAATGATTTTTCAACTCTCGCCCGCTTACTGCGTCTAGGCTCGAGCTTAGGTTTTTTCTCAGAAGGCCCGCTATCGTTATCCATAGCTACGTCAACCACTCGTTGTGACGTACTCGGTCCCTCACTGGACTTACAAGGAAATACATTTTCAAAGAAGGATGCATTCCTTGATTCAATTATAGTGTTCTTATGTACGTTTGGATTATGGGACTCGTGTACTAAGAACTGATAACCACTGCTATTATGTGCATATTCAATAAAGATACAATGCACACACTACTACAGAAAACACATTTAACGTCGCCTAAATAATATCGGTTTTTTAAAAAACCGACGTCAAATAATTATTTATATTTATAATTTTTTTTAAAAAGGGATACGACATCGGTTTTACTAAAAAACCGACATTAAATAATTTTTAAAAAATTACGATAACAATACGACGTCAGTTTGACACAAACCGACGTCGTACATATTTTATTTGTTTTTTATTTTTTTAAATATAAATACGACGTCGGTTCTTCTAAAGAACCGACGTCGTTTTATATTAAATTAAAAAAATAAAATATGTACAACGTCGGTTCGTCGTATAGTTATTTAAAAAAAAAAAAAACCAACGGCGTCGGTTGTAGCTACAACCGACGCCGTAGATCTTTTATAAAAGAGCGTTCTCACAACAGATTTTCAGATCTGCGTTTTCTTTCATCTTTTTTCGTTCTTCTTCTTCGAATAACGACCTGCTGGCCGGACTTCCACCCTCGCACAGCCACCCGCCGACGCACCTCCACCGCCGCTCCTCCACCGCCGCACCTCCACCGTGCACAGCGACCGAGCTTCGCCACTGCGCATAGCGACCGCGCTTCGCCACCGCCGCCCCGCCCAGCCACCGCCCAGCCGCCAGCCAGCCAGCTACCGCCCCTGCCCATGACTTCGCCGGTAAGCTTCGTTTTTTTTTTTTTAATTTCGAATTTCGAATTATTTTTTAATACATTATGAATTTTAGAAATTATCATATATTTTAGGAATTATAATGCATATTAGGGCTTATAAATTAATAATTTCAAATTTTAAGAAATTATTGTCTATTTTAGGAATTATAATGCATATTAGGGCTTATAAATTAATAATTTCGAATTTTAAGAAATTATTGTCTATTTTAGGAATTATTTATAATATATTTCGAATTTTAGAAATTATAATGTATTTTAGGGTTTATAAATTAATAATTTTGAATTTTATGAAATTATTGTGTTTTAGNTTTGAAAATTCATCAAAGGGGTTTAAATAGTCTCCGAAATGGCAACCCTAGCTGAAATTCGCGCATCACAGTCTCCACGCCTCTCACACGCGTGTGAGCGTGCGTGGGAAGCTTCTGGAAAGTTTTCACGCCTGCTCACACGCGTGTGGCCTTCCAGATTGGTCCTCCAGGGCTCCGCTCTTGCGTGGTTTGCTCTTTAAGCTCATCTTTTGGTCCTATTTGCTCCTGGGTCTCCTGTTTTACTTCTTTTAAGCTAAAAGTAGCTTCCGTGCATTAGTTAGTGATTTTCAAGCATTTACGCACATAATTTACCAAGTAAGGATGCTATAGACGCGATAAAACACCCTAAAATGTGCCTGAAATAAGGGTATCTCGGAGTCTTATCAGTTTACAACCCAGAGGAAGATCAACAAGTTCCCAAGTGTGATTCTGTAGGATAGAATCACTTCACTTTTGATAGCCTCTTTCCACATCGGACCTTTTGTAAAAGTCACAGCTTCTTTGTACGTCTGAGACTCGTTTTCTATCAAACAAGATAGAAAATCCGATTTGTTTTCTATCAAACAAGTTAATGTACTAGAATCATACTCTAACAAGTAAGTTAGAAAATCTGGACCAAATGATTTTTCAACTCTCGCCCGCTTACTGCGTCTAGGCTCGAGCTTAGGTTTTTTCTCAGAAGGCCCGCTATCGTTATCCATAGCTACGTCAACCACTCGTTGTGACGTACTCGGTCCCTCACTGGACTTACAAGGAAATACATTTTCAAAGAAGGATGCATTCCTTGATTCAATTATAGTGTTCTTATGTACGTTTGGATTATGGGACTCGTGTACTAAGAACTGATAACCACTGCTATTATGTGCATATTCAATAAAGATACAATGCACACACTACTACAGAAAACACATTTAACGTCGCCTAAATAATATCGGTTTTTTAAAAAACCGACGTCAAATAATTATTTATATTTATAATTTTTTTTAAAAAGGGATACGACATCGGTTTTACTAAAAAACCGACATTAAATAATTTTTAAAAAATTACGATAACAATACGACGTCAGTTTGACACAAACCGACGTCGTACATATTTTATTTGTTTTTTATTTTTTTAAATATAAATACGACGTCGGTTCTTCTAAAGAACCGACGTCGTTTTATATTAAATTAAAAAAATAAAATATGTACAACGTCGGTTCGTCGTATAGTTATTTAAAAAAAAAAAAAACCAACGGCGTCGGTTGTAGCTACAACCGACGCCGTAGATCTTTTATAAAAGAGCGTTCTCACAACAGATTTTCAGATCTGCGTTTTCTTTCATCTTTTTTCGTTCTTCTTCTTCGAATAACGACCTGCTGGCCGGACTTCCACCCTCGCACAGCCACCCGCCGACGCACCTCCACCGCCGCTCCTCCACCGCCGCACCTCCACCGTGCACAGCGACCGAGCTTCGCCACTGCGCATAGCGACCGCGCTTCGCCACCGCCGCCCCGCCCAGCCACCGCCCAGCCGCCAGCCAGCCAGCTACCGCCCCTGCCCATGACTTCGCCGGTAAGCTTCGTTTTTTTTTTTTTAATTTCGAATTTCGAATTATTTTTTAATACATTATGAATTTTAGAAATTATCATATATTTTAGGAATTATAATGCATATTAGGGCTTATAAATTAATAATTTCAAATTTTAAGAAATTATTGTCTATTTTAGGAATTATAATGCATATTAGGGCTTATAAATTAATAATTTCGAATTTTAAGAAATTATTGTCTATTTTAGGAATTATTTATAATATATTTCGAATTTTAGAAATTATAATGTATTTTAGGGCTTATAAATTAATAATTTTGAATTTTATGAAATTATTGTGTATTTTAGGCTTTATAAATTAATAATTTTGAATTTTAAGAAATTGTTGTGTACTTTAGAAATTATTTATAATATATTTCGAATTTTAAGAATTATAATGTATTTTAGTGCTTAAAAATTAATAACTTTGAATTTTAAGAAATTGTTGTGTACTTTAGGAATTATTTATAATATATTTTGAATTTTAGAAATTATAATGTATTTTAGGGCTTATAAATTAATAATTTTGAAATTTATGAAATGAATGTTAATATACTTTGAAATTTAGGAATTATTGTTAATGTTGTTTAAATTAATAATGTTTATTGTATTTTAGTATTTTAATAAATTGTAAATTATTTTGAGATTGTTTAGAATAGTATTGTTATAAAATAATACCAATTTACTATATTAATTTACAAATAATACTTGTAGGTAATTGGATGTTGATGGCTATTTGTCCTAAATTATATGAAATTTATTGGTTTGATTCCACTGGTAATCCGCCACGTGATGATATTAAAGATATAGTTGAAACGTATGTAAATTTACAAATATAATTAATACTTATTATTAATATAGTGATGTCAAACATTTATGTATATTTTATATGTCTTATATTAATAGGTCTTTGAAGGCAACAAGCATAATAAGTGGAAAGAAAACAAGTCGTCAAGTAAAATGGATTACATGTTCGGTAAGTACATATATCTTATTGTTTTTTATTAATAAAATCTTAATTATCTTAATTACTTCAAATGTAGTGTGCCATACAAAGAGGAGGTACCGAATGCGGATATTATGTGATGAAATTTATTTTGGAAATCATTTCATTGGGAACATGCAAGGAAATGAATAAGGCAAGTACTTTAATAAAGTATCTTTAATTTCTCCTTCATTTTTTTGTAAAATACTAACTTATTAATTCTTTTTTATTCTCTTTTAAACTTTATAGCTTTTGGAGAGACAAGGAAGATTGCCATACAATCAAAAAGAAATTGATGAAGTTAGAGACATATGGTGCCAATATTTAATTGATGAATGGGTTGATAGATTACTTCTTTAGTTTGATGAATTGTGAGATTTATGTTAAATACTTGTTGTTTATTAGTTATTGAATTGTGAGATTTATGTTGAATATTCAATGTTTTATTAGTTATTGTATACTTTATTAGTTTGATAAGTTGTGATGTTTATTAGCTTTGATTAATTGAGAACTTTATTAGTTTGATCAATTGTGAATTATAAATGTTAATTTGTTACACAAGTTCTAAAACTTATGTGGGAATTGGAAATATACTGTACAGGTTTTAGGTAGATTCGTAAAATATTTTTAATATTTAAAAAAAAAAAAAAAACGACGTCGGTTAATAAGAACTAACCGACGCCGTTTATATATTTTTTTAAAAAAATTAATTACGTACGGCGTCGGTTATTTCATATAACCGACGCCGTATATAATTTTTTTTATTTTTTTAAAAAAATAAACGACGTCGGTTATTTCTTATTAACCGACGTCGTTTATTTTATTATTTTTTTTAAATGTATGATACGACGTCGGTTTTTCCTAAAAACCGACGTCGTATCATATTTTTTATTTTTTTTAATAAACGACGTCGGTTTTTCCTAAAAACCGACGTCGTATCATATTTTGGTTTTTTAATGCATGACCTAGTCTATCATGCCACAAATTGGAAGACTCAAGCAAATAAACGGAATTATTGCTTTTATTGATAACAGGTATTACATTGAGCTTAAAAAGCTCGTCAAGTACATAGCCGTTACCAACAAACATCCCTAGTTTTGACAAAATNTAATAATTTTGAATTTTATGAAATTATTGTGTTTTAGGAATTATTTATAGTATATTTCGAATTTTAGAAATTATAATGTATTTTAGGGCTTATAAATTAATAATTTTGAATTTTATGAAATTATTGTGTATTTTAGGCTTTATAAATTAATAATTTTGAATTTTAAGAAATTGTTGTGTACTTTAGAAATTATTTATAATATATTTCGAATTTTAAGAATTATAATGTATTTTAGTGCTTAAAAATTAATAACTTTGAATTTTAAGAAATTGTTGTGTACTTTAGGAATTATTTATAATATATTTTGAATTTTAGAAATTATAATGTATTTTAGGGCTTATAAATTAATAATTTTGAAATTTATGAAATGAATGTTAATATACTTTGAAATTTAGGAATTATTGTTAATGTTGTTTAAATTAATAATGTTTATTGTATTTTAGTATTTTAATAAATTGTAAATTATTTTGAGATTGTTTAGAATAGTATTGTTATAAAATAATACCAATTTACTATATTAATTTACAAATAATACTTGTAGGTAATTGGATGTTGATGGCTATTTGTCCTAAATTATATGAAATTTATTGGTTTGATTCCACTGGTAATCCGCCACGTGATGATATTAAAGATATAGTTGAAACGTATGTAAATTTACAAATATAATTAATACTTATTATTAATATAGTGATGTCAAACATTTATGTATATTTTATATGTCTTATATTAATAGGTCTTTGAAGGCAACAAGCATAATAAGTGGAAAGAAAACAAGTCGTCAAGTAAAATGGATTACATGTTCGGTAAGTACATATATCTTATTGTTTTTTATTAATAAAATCTTAATTATCTTAATTACTTCAAATGTAGTGTGCCATACAAAGAGGAGGTACCGAATGCGGATATTATGTGATGAAATTTATTTTGGAAATCATTTCATTGGGAACATGCAAGGAAATGAATAAGGCAAGTACTTTAATAAAGTATCTTTAATTTCTCCTTCATTTTTTTGTAAAATACTAACTTATTAATTCTTTTTTATTCTCTTTTAAACTTTATAGCTTTTGGAGAGACAAGGAAGATTGCCATACAATCAAAAAGAAATTGATGAAGTTAGAGACATATGGTGCCAATATTTAATTGATGAATGGGTTGATAGATTACTTCTTTAGTTTGATGAATTGTGAGATTTATGTTAAATACTTGTTGTTTATTAGTTATTGAATTGTGAGATTTATGTTGAATATTCAATGTTTTATTAGTTATTGTATACTTTATTAGTTTGATAAGTTGTGATGTTTATTAGCTTTGATTAATTGAGAACTTTATTAGTTTGATCAATTGTGAATTATAAATGTTAATTTGTTACACAAGTTCTAAAACTTATGTGGGAATTGGAAATATACTGTACAGGTTTTAGGTAGATTCGTAAAATATTTTTAATATTTAAAAAAAAAAAAAAAACGACGTCGGTTAATAAGAACTAACCGACGCCGTTTATATATTTTTTTAAAAAAATTAATTACGTACGGCGTCGGTTATTTCATATAACCGACGCCGTATATAATTTTTTTTATTTTTTTAAAAAAATAAACGACGTCGGTTATTTCTTATTAACCGACGTCGTTTATTTTATTATTTTTTTTAAATGTATGATACGACGTCGGTTTTTCCTAAAAACCGACGTCGTATCATATTTTTTATTTTTTTTAATAAACGACGTCGGTTTTTCCTAAAAACCGACGTCGTATCATATTTTGGTTTTTTAATGCATGACCTAGTCTATCATGCCACAAATTGGAAGACTCAAGCAAATAAACGGAATTATTGCTTTTATTGATAACAGGTATTACATTGAGCTTAAAAAGCTCGTCAAGTACATAGCCGTTACCAACAAACATCCCTAGTTTTGACAAAATTACTTTGTCTGACTCGAAGACCATCTTGAAGCCATGCTTGTTCAGCAACGAGCTAGACACAAGATTCTTCCTCAGGTCCGGAACATACAGCACATTGTTCTACATCTATTATCTAGGAATGTATGCTTGATTTTACAGTGAAGAAAACTCGATTTCTCCAATTTGTCCACAGATCAAACATTAATAGCAACAGAAATCAAACTTGGTCGTTGGCAAGCACAACCGAAGGTTTTAGCGAAGCCCATCGCTCACGCACACAAGTCGCAAATGCCAGAGGGCCGTCGATCAACCTCCCTGACCATCCCAAACCTTCGTCTGTAGGTCCTAGATCGATCGCCGTGAAGAAATACAGACACGGTGGAGACCCTTCGCAAATCATCGAAGTCTTCGTCTGCGGGGCAGTTTCTAGCGATCCAACCGGTTGATTAAGGATCGAGTGGTAGGGATGGACTCGTCTCATTGCAGCAATACTCTTTCGATGGAGTTACTATGGGGGTAGTGGAGGCAGCTGCCCCCACTCCTCCCACCCCACCCCTTTATATATATATATATATATATATATAGGATAGAGTTCAAGTATGGATGCGTCTTAACCTGTGAACAGTGCAGCCTCACCACTACGTATACAGATATACACCACTTAGTGTTAGAAAATGCACCACACAAATATGCACCGTTAGGTACAAATCACTAAAAAACACACCACTATGTATGGATATATACACCACACAGTGTTTGGAAATGCACAATTAGGGGCAGGGGAGTTATGGTGCATTATTTTGGGTGTGTGGTGTGTTTTTTTGGTGTTTTTGTGTATTTTCGTGTGGTGTGTTTTCTAACATTTTTGAGTGGTGCATTTTATAACATTGAGTGGTGTGAACCGCATTGTTCACACGTTAAGACGCGTCCAGACTTGAGCAGATTTCTATATATATATATACATACATACATACATACATACATACATATATAGCATTAAATGTTATATAAAACTTATATTTTTGCGTTTAGTACAAATAATTTGAGTAGTTTAGTTGGTTGAATTTCAAGTTTGATACCTATAGTTATAGGTTTAAATATCATTAACAACATTTTCCTTTATCTTCACTTGTTTATTTTATCTCTTTTATTCCTTCTCAAGATAAATTAAATATTTTTTAGTCTACTTTTATAAATCATTTAATTAACAAATTAAATGCTCTTTTAGTCTACTTTTTATGAATCATTTAATTAATGTAGTATAGAAGTTTATATTATAATTCATTGTATTCGAGTTAAATTAGAAAAAACTTAAAGTTGATCTAATTAAAAAGTATTTTTGAATATAGTGTTATTCAAATTATTTTATCTAATTGATTATGTTTCATATTGTGTAATAAATAGTTTTACATTCTCACCCCACTCAAATATATTTTTGGCTTTGGCTCTAATTGTCGTGTAATCTATCAAACACATTCTATTATAATTTATAATGTATTTTGCATTTTAACCTTATTATGACTGTTTGATATTTTATAATTGACATTTCTTTCTGTCATTTAAACATCATCCCCACTCAAATAATTTTTCTGGCTCCATCCATGCGCAATTGTAGGTTCTGGCCATTAGAGACGTTGAACAATCAGACAGATGGTGGTGTTGGTCTCGGCTAGTCACCAACTATTCGGGTAGAACCCAGTTCGACAGACCCCTACTGGAAACCTAGCTCCAGCTGGCAGCGGAGTCGCTATCGTTACAGGTGACAGTGAGCTCCCGGTGACAGTTCTGGGCCTCGATAAATTGGCTTCAAATTCCAGGTGGCAGCAACAGCTTCAACTTAATTGTTTATGGCCTAGATATGCATTTCGCAACTGGCAAGGTGATATGTTAACTCTTACTCTAATAATACCTTGCACAATTCTTGCATATTTGCTCTCTAATATTGATCTTTTAATCCAGTGATTACTATTAATATTAGATGTACGACACGTTTACCTATACCCAATTAATTGCGTATTAGCTAGCTATGGATATACAAATTAACATCAATTTTCCCTGATTATTTATGTATGTGTAATATTCTACACATATATGAAAGGTTTTGTCTAATAAGGAGATGAAAGGTTTTGTCCAATAAAAGTCCAAACCTGTCATTTTCATTTGGGAGACAAACCATTTGTGGTACAAACAACTGTAGGAAGACATTTGGGATTTCTGCTGCATTGATGGTCTGCAGCTATTTAAGGACCTCAACCTCTCACTGCTCAAACATTCAGTCTCATACACCATCCAGAGAGTATAGAGTAAAAGTGAGGGAAAAATACAGTTCACTCAAGCAAAGGCAGCACTCAGCACAGTTCATTCAGGCAACAACAAACACCAACTATGGCTGGAGGTTAGATCCTATATTATTCAGTTTTAATCTTACAATATATAGTTGAAAGCATGCATTTTGGCGGTGGCTTTGACTTTGTGGTTATTATTTGATCCAGTTCTCACGTACAAATCTTTGCCTTGCTAGTTAATTGTTTTGATTTATGAGAAAATTCACACTTGCTATCTATTGTGCTTAATGATAGTGTTAATGTTGTTAATGGTACAACTAATGCTTCATATGTGCTTAATAATGATGTTAATCGTTCTTTAAGCTTTGCAAATACATGCAACCCCATATTTATAATGTATGTGCAGGACTCAAAATACAAATAGAATCTCATGCTGATTAGAATATGGTACAATTATTCGCTATAGGCCATGTGTATATGTTGAAATTTATCTCGTATTCGATAAATAAACTTGATAGCTGCAATATGGAGTGAGCTTCTATAAACTATTTTTAATGGCATAGTATGTGGTATTCTATTCTTGGGTTTCATACCACAAAATATGGACATGGTTTTGTTGGATTGCACCTGTCGTTGCTAAACCTTAGCTCGCTCTTGTGATAGCAATTATATTATATGAGCCTAAATATTTTGATCTATCACATCATATGTTAAGTGGAGCTATAGTTTTGAACTATAAATAAGTGTTTCTTGACACTATAGGCGAATTCATAGCACTAATTATTGGCTGATATAACTATGACAATTTATATGACTCTAGTACCAAATTGACTTGATCCTAATTCAAAAGTCAATGATTATTCAAGATTTTAGGCTGTTTAATTCGTCTATGAATATGACTAGTACAATATAATATTGTTACGCGAGTGAAACTTTATAAGCACCTTGTACTGTAGTAGTAGTACATGACAAAATCACATAAAGTAGTGCGAGTCTCATCTTTTTTTGAAAACTCCAATAGTTGTACAAGACAAAACTATACTAAGTTTTGAGTTTCATTGAGTTTTGACAGATACATCAAATACTTAGTTTTAATTAGCGGGAATACGCTCTCTAAGTTGTTGGGTATTTTCTTGATTGATAATGTGCCTAGTCATTGGAATATTAGGTCATTGAAATATTTTCTCAGTAAGGTCTGGAAGATTTAAAATGGACATTACGCTTTGGGTGACTAATGACTCATGACTCATGACTCATGAATGAAGTATCTTTAGTACTATGCTACTCTACCAAATTATAACATGAGCAATTGGATCACTTTGAGAAAATTATAATAAGTTAGATTTTACTAACCTTGGACATCAAGTATATGTCAAATAGTAGCCTCCTTATTCACATGAATATTGTATGATGCATGTCTGACAGAGAAATTCCTAAATTACATGTTTTCTTATTGGCGACATCCAATTTTAGATAGTAATAATGGTTTTACCTAAATCTGACTCACTGCATATCACAGTTATACCCCTTACAGGTTTCAAAACGAACATTTCCCTATTTGCGTTATTTTTAGTTTGTAGTCTATTTTCATCTGTCACCACCATAGCGTACCTCTAAGGGTTATCAAAGAAACCAGGTATATATATGTTGGTTATAAACCTCCGTTTGTTGTTTAAATACCTAGAGTCCATGATAGGGGATTGATATATAATTAGGTATGCTAATTGTCATTAGTGTACCTTCCTTTATGTCACCCATCACAATTTTTTTTTTTTTTTTTGGTGAGATGAGGGGACCCCGGGGTCCCTAAAAGTTAGCGCCTACGACTTGTGGCGATGCCTCTCTTGTCCTGTGCCAGACCATCACTATTACTATATGCATACATCTACCCTATTCTTTTTCATATTATTTAATTATCATTTTATTAAAATCACCATATAACAATAATTAATTTAATTGCATAGTATCTTTTGTTTTTTGGGTGCAGTATCTGTTCATATCTACTTTCTCAACCTACCTACTGAAGTACAAAGAGTCAATATCGTCGTCACTACCACCCCTTACATATGAGAGTGCAATCGAGTGCCACTAGACCACAAGTGGTATAAGCATGCGTGTGTATAAGCATGATCAAATGAGAACAAGGTCTAACTATAAAAAATGAGGACTAATCTTAGCCGTCGCCCGTCTGTTAGGTTCATCAATGATTGATGGTTTTAATAAATAAAAAAAATCAACTTTATAATTATTAAAAAAAATTTAAAATCAAAATTCATTTTATAATTATTGCAAACTTGAAAATTTAGTAATGGTAAAATGATATTATAAACATTACAAGAATTTTTAAATTTAGAATTTCGTAAAAAATATTATTAATTTTTAATTTTGAACTTAATTACTCAAATCTTATTTTAATCAAAATTTTAACATTATTGTATCATGATGTTGAATTGGATTACAACTCTAATTATTAATTATAAGGTCGTTTTCCTTCCTTCGTAATTCCCCTTCAATACTGAAGCTACAAAATTCCGTTGCCGGGAATCGAACCCGGGTCTCCTGGGTGAAAGCCAGATATCCTAACCGCTGGACGACAAGGAGGTATATGTTGTGGCAATATAAAATATTTTTAAATACTATAGCAACTGGATGGGTTAAAACAATTGCGGTGAGCGTGGATCGAACACGCGACCTTCAGATCTTCAGTCTGACGCTCTCCCAACTGAGCTATCCCCGCATTTTTAAACATGCATTCATTATAATTTACTTTACCTTTGTGTAATCAATCTCTACCGTTCAATTATGCCCACCCATTTCGCTTCGTGGAAGTCATTACTGCATCTCATTGAAATTTGAAATACAGCCACGATGATTACTTTCATTCGAAGAACAAGCAAACATATTTATATTCTTCTAACTTGGCGAGATTGAAGTGAATATTCAAGAGTGACGATTGATAAGCATATTTTATACCATGATTTAAATAAGATTTTATAGATTAATTTTATTATTTATATTTTATATTTTATCAATTTAGTATATTTTATTATATTAGGATTATAAAACTTAGTTAATAAATAAAATGATAAATAAGCCTTATTAGCTTAGTATAAATAAATTAGATATTAGTGTGGGTCCCACTTAATTTAATAATCCCTAATTACACTAAGCTTGATTCTTGTTTCATTTTGTTTGCTACGTCAATTTATTTTAATTTGTTTCTTTAATTTCGTTTACGAACATTGAACAACGAAATAAACGGCGCACGGAGCTTCGGACGGCAGCAGCGGCACGGAGGTTTCGACCAGCGGCGTGGCTTCTGATTCAGCGCAGAAAATACATGGAGGAAATTGAATTTGAGGTTGAAATTGTGAGAGAAATCAGCCTTTGATTTGGTAAGAGCAATAATTTTAGGAAAAATTGTTGGTTCAGAACCCTATAAAATTTTAGAATAGCTTTTCTCCATGTCTGACTAGATTTTATTTATTTTGATTCAAGGAATTGAAATTTCAGTTGTGAATTTAGGGAGGTTCGATTTCAATTAATTTGTTGAATTCATGTACTTCCTGTTCTTTTAAAGTTAATTTTCCAGGAAGACTGATAATGAATTAAATTGACAACTTAGTTTATTATATTGTTTTCCTATTGCTATCTATGAGTTTATGATTCGTAATTGTCATAAACGATTAGACCGAGTAGTCTGTATTAATTATATTATTGTGATCAGTACATAAAGAACAGGAAGACTAAGTTGCAAGTTGTAGCTATCTCAATCTGTGATCTAGGCTTAGTTACTTTTCATTTAAGTGTAATGATGTTATTGAGTGAATATGGAACGCTATCGTCCCCAGTTTATTCAATTACAATTGTTGGTTTGAATGCTTAGTTTGAACCAATTAATTCAGGGAGATCAAAGGCTAGTTATGGCTATCTTGATTAGTCTTTGGCTAAGTACTTGAATTAACAATTTATTTGTAAGAGCCAACGATTTAAGTCACATCTTTAATATTTCTTTTTCCTTGAATCAAATATCATCATACCTGAACTTGTTTACAATTATAGTTTACTTTATTTACTTATTTCAAATTATTTCTCCCACTCTAAGTTCTTTTAATTTAAGAAACGATCCTCATTAGTTCTCTTGGGATTCGACCTGGTCTTGCCACTACTACAAATTAGTGGAGTGAGCCAGTATTAATTTTGTAGGGCTTCGACAACCCTGTCAACGATCAAGTTTGCTTTTGTAGCGATTGTATTGGAAATGCGTGATTCGCGAAATTTCATACCTAATATTTAATTGTTATTATTAATTATAAATTATGATATTAAATTTTGTACCAATTATCTATGTAAAGATTAATCAAGAGGTGGTAAATAAATAAAGAAAATAAATAAAACATTCTAAAAATGAACAATATATGTAAGTTGCTCTATGCACTTATGCAACATGTGGTCATAAAAGGTTATGCACAAATATCATATCTTATTCGCATAGTAAACAGTTACGGAATATGGCAAATTATATTGCTTATAGCATCAGGTTTGATTTACAAAATGAATTATAAGAAAATAGAAATTCTATTCGGAGTAGAATATGTAATGAATATGAATTTCTATCCATTGTTTGATTCACCATCAAAAAATAGATTTCAAAAATTATATCATAGTGTTTGGTTGGATTATTATTATTATTATTATTATTATTATTATTATTATTATTATTATTATTATTATTATTATTAAATACCTTTGTAATATATAACAAAAATAGCTAAAGATAAATTAGGTATTGTAAATAAAAAATAAATAAAGTAATTCTTGAGAACTCGGGAATTAATATCATGCCCTCTCATCAGAACATTTACTCTATTTGCAAAAAGTAAAATGACTTACCAAATAACAAAATATGTCTATTCTTGAAAATACTCCGTATTATTTCATCATTTTTGACCTATTCTATAAACCAAACGTGCAGTTAAAAAAATGTAACAACATAGCCAATAAAATTAATTGTTTTTAGGTACCCAGATCTTTTGGGTCTTTTCTAGTTGTTAATATTAGGCATCCAAATCCACCTTGATCCCATTAATCTAAGATTAGGTGATTTGTAACCATTAGAAATTTTATAATGATATTATCATAATGGAGTTGTGAAAAGTGTCTAGGTGCGGGTTTTTGAAAATTATTTTGCACTAGGGAAGCAGATATAGCTGCTTGATCCTATGAAATGTAGCAAATTTGGACTTGGTCCATGATTTGACTTCAAACAACCAATCTTGTTCAGTGGGATATAGTCGCCTAACCCCAATTCTCGGAATTCTTCCCACATTTCTATGAGGTCTTGTTACACTAGACTCATTGGTTCTCCTTTGAGAAGCAAAATTTTGCCTTTTAAATATTTTTTGCTTTACCGTGTCATGATTTCGTGGATTCGGCTTTGCAACTAATTTTTAGGCATTAAATTGATTTCCAATTCCTTGTATTGTCGTGCTGTCTTAACATTTCACAAATTTTACTACTGGAGCTTTATTATTTAAAGTAGTTGAAGAATTAGTCATGTTCTCCGGGGTTTGAGAACATGTAGGATCATAGCCAAGTCCGGCTTTATCTCTAGAGGGTTTCTGCATATTTACCATTCTATCCATTATTTTCAATGAATCTGTAAATGATGATATTACTTCCTCGACAATGATTGAGTTATTGTGGTAGTATAGTGGGCAGCGTCATGCAATGAGATTGTGATGTAGGAAGTCGTGGATTTTGTCTCGTTGTATTTGTATATATGACCGAGATCTTAGTTGTATTATGAACTCTTGATCTTGCAAGTGCCTATTGATATTTGGCAGTGGTAGTTTTTCCACCTTCATATTTCATGTGCTGTGAGATGTCTGTCGTACATTCTCATGTGAAAGTATTGAACAAATATTAATATTTATTATATTTGTAGAAGGTTAATGATTAGTACATTTTGTTCTAGTTTCATAACTTGTTTACTTGATAGTAACAACAATAACTTCGCAGGTAGTCCGAATACTTATGCTACAATATGTCTAGTTTCATCAATAGTTTCTACATCCATTTCGCAAGTGTTTATTTTGAAGTTTATATTTTTGGAATTAGTATGAATTGAATAAGCATTTTACATACAAAATTAATGAATGTTGCAATAGTAGTTATTTTTTAAATTTCTTCATTTTCTGAATTTAAAAGATTGACTCCAGCAATGTTGTAGTATCAAAATTTTTTCAATGCATCAAGTGTGTCACAATATTCTATTGCCTTACATTGACATTTTTAATAATGAGTTTTAAATCAATTTATTAGGTTATTTGAATGTCTTATTTGTCTAACAAATTCTCTCTAAATAGTTAATATGATTAGTTTCAAACTGTTTTTTTTTTTTAAATTTTCATGTTATTAACATAATACTTTGTAAATAAGTATATAATATTATTTTGTAGTATAACTTTGATATTTAATTACAAGATAGTGTAAAAAAGAAAACAATGAACAATGTAGTGAATATAATTAATTAATTAATTTGAAGGCAAGAAATCTTTGCATTGTAGAAAATATAGACAATATAACTAATGAAATTATATCTATTTTTAAAAAAATTATAATGATTTTTTTAATAAAGGCATTGTAGACATTGAATTATAAATTAAAGAAATACATATGTATTACTTTTTTTGTTATAACTACTAATTTATTTAATAAGAGTAATAGAGTAGGATACTTACTTTTGAATAATATACGTACTCTAACACTAGCACTCCATTACACTCACCAGAGGAAGAGTCGTTGCAGACATAGTATAAGTAGTGGACAGACAACACCAGCCCACTATCCTAAAACTATTGTACACGAACATTACACTGTACTCACTTACTATTGTACGCAGCTACTATTACTCACTTATCTAATATTACACTGGTAACCATATTTACCGTCAAACCCTATTTAATCATATTCTCCCCTCCTCCCACCCCCACCCAACACACACACACACACACACACACTATATATATATTACCATATCTTAAGTGAGAACTTACGAACCTACCTAAATGCACACAATTTACTATACAAATGCACACCATCTGCTTTAGAGGTAGATTGCATTCATGCAGTAGTTGACGTATAGGTTATCACCAAAGGGGTGATTATCATATATATATATATATATATATATATATATATATATATATATATATATATATATATATACACACTAGTTTTATACGCACATTGCGCGAATGGGTTAATGCCCAATGTTTATATTTAAATAAATATTTGAAAGTACATCAATACAAGATTATATAGGAGAAGTTTATACATGGGTAATTGAATGTCGAATTTGTTTATTTAAAAATCTAACTCAAAGTATATGAATCCAAGATAATATAGAAAATTCATTATAATTATTACTAAAATAAATGTTTGCAACCTTGTAAAATCGATAGTCTAAATATTTGGTCTAAAAATGATAGTCTAAATAAATACTACTTTTAATTTGAATTTTTCTAAGTGTTCTTAATTCTCTTTTGAGTAACATTGTCATTGTCTTTATCTTTACTATTTGTTCTCTTCCTTTTTGTTGGTAGTGTGTTATTTGCAATTCGGTTATTGTTGGTAGAATAGATGACAACGTCATGCAATAAGATTATGATATAGGAGCTATGGACTTTCCTTTAGGTGTTCTGCTTGGGGTTCATTTGGTTCAACCATTATTGGTGAATGAGTTATTGTGGATAAAGAAATCCCTAGTTTATGAAAAAAGATTAAATAAATTAATAAAAATTTGAAAATTTAAAATATTATGTATTCCAAAATTAATAAAAATTTGAAAATTTAAAATATTATGTATTCCAAAGATATTAAAAATTTGAAAATTTAAAATATTATGTATTCCAAAGATATTAAAAGGTAGTTTCTCGCTTCAATTTGCTGGTAATGGGTTATTTGAGTACTTTCATTGTCAACAAATCTCCCAAGTAGTTAATATGATTGGTTTCAAACTATTCTTTTTTATTTTTTTCATGGTATTAAAGAAATACATATGTATCATTTTTTGGTGTAACTACTAATTTATTTAATTCAATAAGAGTAAAATAGAGTGATTCCGCTTCAATTTGTTGGGTTATTTGAGTACTCTCTTTGTCAACCAATCCCCAAGTAGTTAATATAATTAGCTTCAAATTATTTTAATTTTTTTTTCATAGTATTAATAAAATACTTGGTAAATAAATATATAACATTATTTTGTACTATAACTTTGATATTTAATTACAATGTAATGAATATCAATTGATAAATTTGAATGTAAAGAATCTTTGTATGAGAGAAAATAAAGACAATATAACTAATGAAATTATTTTCTCTTATTTAATTTAATTTTTTGATAATGAATAATTTTTTCAAATACAGGTATTGTAGACACATAATTCTAAATTAAAGAAATACATATGTATCATTTTTTGTTGTAGCTACTAATTTATTTAATTTAATAAGAGTAAAATAGAGTGAAAAACTTAATTATGTCAAATTTGATTGAGATGAGGTTTGAACCTAAGACCTTTCTTATAGAAATTAATGGGTAAGTTAAAAGTTAACGGAATATTAACGGAAAAGAGAATATTTAACGGAAAACTTAACGGATAATCATAAAAGTAAGGTTAAATTAGGTAATCTCTATTAATAATATTAATCTGAATTATCTTAACCATCTATTTAATTAAATAATTCATCTGAACCATCCATTTGATTAAATAATTTGACCGCCATTTTTTCTACCCATTTTAGGCCTAACTCTCTTTGGCTCTTATTAGTATAGTAGATATACTCTAACATATTTGTAGTATATGTTCAACAATTTTGATTGAAATGAGGTTCGAACCTAAGAACTTTCTTATAGAAATTTAATAATTTACCGTTATTTTTTCTATACATTATAGGCCTAACGTTTTTTTTTACTCTTATTAGTATAGTAGATAGAAATTAATTACCTTGAATCCCATGAAAAAGTTACCATCCCATCCCACCCCACCTTATTATTCAACCATTTTGGTATCACTTTGTGAAAATAAGTAATATCGTCATAGGATGATGCACTAAAGAATTTTATTTATTTATTTATTATTAAAAAAGTCCTATACAAATTAGGTATAAGGGTGAAATAGACCCTCAAATTATATCCAATTGTACAATTAGACCCTTCAATTTCAAAAAGCTCCAATTAAACTCTCAAACTTGTTATTTTGGAGCAAATAAGCCCTCCAAAATAACAAGTTTGAGAGCCTAATTAGAACTTTTTGAAGTTGAAGGGCCTAATTGCACAATTGGATATAGTTTGAGGGTAAAAAGAAAACAATCAACAATGTAGTGAATATAATTAATTAATTAATTTGAAGGTAAAATATCTTTGCATTTGTAGAAAATATAGAAAATATAACTAATGAAATTATATCTCTTTTTAAATTTTTTGATAATGAATTTTTTTTAATAAAGGCATTGTAGACATTGAATTATAAATTAAAGAAATGCATATGTATTATTTTTTGTTGTTACTACTAATTTATTTAATTTAAAAAGAGTAATATAGTAGGATACTTACTTTTGAATAATATACTATAATATATTCGTAGTATATGTTCAACAATTATGCCAACTGGGATGAGATTCGAACTTAAGAACTTTCTTATAAAAATTAATGGGTAAGATAATATTTTACGGATAATTATATAATTAAGGATAAATTAGAAAATCTCAATGAAAAATATAAATAACAATCCGAACCCATCCCACCCCACCTTATTATTCAACCATTTTGGTAGCACTTTGTGAAAATAAGTAAAGAATTTTATTTATTTATTTTTTATAAAAAAAAAAGTACTATAGGGATAAGGGTCAAATAGACCGTCCCTCGCCAACGACTGTCACGGTTTACACAATTGGGTATAGTTTAAGGGTATATTTGACCCTTATACAAATTAAAATAAATTTAACTATTTTCAAAAAAAAAATTTAACTTTTTTCATTTTATAATAACGATTAAAATTTTCAATTTATTTGTTTTTTTTTTAACTAACATATTTAATTTTTATTTTAACTAAGAAAAAATATTTTTTATAATAATATTAAGTTTTTTTAACACAAACCATTTCGCATATTGGCCGGAGAAGAGAAAAGTTTTTTAATTAAAACTTTAACAAGTCCTACTTGAGTAGTAGGTACTTGTTAATATTTGAAGACAATTATTATGCATATTTGAAAATAATTATCACAAAATATAAATATTTAGTACTAATTAAATTATCAACATTAATTAAAAATTTAGATATAATTGTCATGTGATATACAAATTTTTAAAAATATATATTTTACCAATAAGCCAGTTGAAAATCATCCATGCACCATGATTGATGACTACTTGCAGCATATGAAATTTAAAACTTATACTGTGCTAAAGAATGATTTTAATTAGTCATGAAATACTTGAGATGTTTGAGGAATTATATATCATAGAAATAACATGTCCTTCCTTGATAAGCAATACAAAGGTACTATGAATCAGTTCACACAGGTTTGTAAAACCATAATGTAGAACTGTTTTTTATTCTTTTCGGGTGAATGGGAGAGGGGTACAAGAAAACAAACAATGAAGAGTGTTAATCTATGAACTCCAAGCAACTTCAAGCTCTTAGCTTAGGTTATCCAGATTGGGCAATCATCTTTTTGCATAAACCATAAATATCCTGATCAGGCCACTACAATGATATTGCTTCAAATTAAACCATTAGTGCAGCAGACTGTATATAATCAAAATCAATCTGGTGTACATTCATGCATGGCTCTTATGGCAACTACGCCTCTCGTCCCATTGTGTACTAGTGCGATGCCAAAAAAAGGAAATCAGATTATTGGGTGTATGTATTTCCTCGGGCTCCTTAAGCCATCAACATGAGGAATAGATTTGATGAGAGTGTTGCTGCTATAACGCCTGCACTAACCCCCAAAGCCGTACCAAAACTGGAATCAGTAGATTCTTCAGTTGATGAACTAGATTCTGGTGTTGAAGGTTTTGTGTCAGTCTCTGATGGGGATGGGGATGATAATGGTGACAACATCTTCCTTGGGCTCTGTGCTGGAGAACTTATTGAGCTAGCATCCGGGTCACTGGACGGGCCCTGTTCTGGAGAACTTATTGAGCTAGCACCCGGAGCATTGGACGGGCTCTGTGCTGGAGAACTTATTGAGCTAGCACCCGGGGAATTGGACGGGCTAGCACCTGGTGCACTGGCCGGGCTAGCAGAGGGGGACTTGGCCGGGCTAGAAACAGGGGTCCTGGCCGGGCTAGAAACTGGGGACTTTGCAGGGCTGGAAGCAGCAGGGCTGGAAACAGGGGACTTTGCAGGGCTGGAAGCAGGGGATTTGGCAGGGGACTTTGCAGGGCTGGAAACAGGGGCAACAGGGGCTTTGGCAGGGCTAGAAACAGGGGCTTTGGCAGGGCTAGAAACAGGGGAAACAGGGGATTTGGCAGGGTTAGAAGCAGGGGATTTAGCAGGGCTAGAAACAGGGGATTTGGTCGGGCTAGAAGTTTGAACCGGAGACGATGAGGGAGAAGTTGAAGAGTTTCCAGGGTTGGCCATGTCGAAAGGAATAATGACATTGCTGATCTGCAACACAGACAAGTCATAAGGCCGAGTCTCAACCGGCTTCACCATAGTAGACCTCAAGGCAGGACCATTAGCTAGAGAAAGAAAGCCCACATCCTGATCGCTGAAATCAGTGATGTTCAGGAACCCCTGATTACCCACAGCATTACCAGTGCTTTGGTAGAGCGTAGTCGCTAACTCACTTTTACCCTGCAAGTTGTGGAGCTTATTGGCATCAAAGTAATTAAGAATCACATGAACACTCATGGTCTTCTTCAGCATATCTGGTGACATCGAAGACAGAGGGGCAATGTTGGAATTGTCGACCACCAAAATGGTGAAAGGCGGCTGGCGTGCATTGATCTCTTCAGCTAGGTGGGTCTGAGATAAGTAGCTGTTGAAGGTGCTGAAAGATGGGTACTGGTCAAGGACGGTGGTGATGTTAATAGCCGCAACACTACTGAACAGAAGGGTGATGGAGAAGAATATGATCTTGGAATCCATTTTTGGGAGTTTATTTTTTTTATTTTTGTTGTTTTTTGTTTGGGATTTACTCTTTTTTTGTGTGTGTACTGGTTTGAAGTTCTTGGTGTGGGTGTAAGCTTTTATGTTGAAATTGATAGAATTGTGAGCAGTGTTTTAGGCTTATTTGCAGAGAGTCTGTTTGGGGAAGAATGGATAGGAGAATTTGGTGGCAGATTTGTGATGTGTGTGGTGCCATTTGCCATTGTTTCAACAGTCAACACATATCATAACTGTATAGTTTTCTCCGCTTTTAAACTTTTGCTTATCCCCAGAAAATAGGAAATTCAGATAAGAAATATTTAAAGTAAGACCATTTAAATTGTGTAGCACTATGTTATTATTTTTAGTCAAAATAAATCTAAACAAACTGATTAGACTTAGGGTGCGTTTGGTTCGTACATGGGAATCGGAATCGGAATGGGTATCAAATACTTGGTAATGGTAATGGGTTTTGGTGAAAGTATTTAGCATGTTTGGTAGTTGGGTGGAATGGGAATGATTATTAATAGTTGGGGAAGAAATGATGAAGGGAGATGAAACCCTTATTTAATAAGGGTATGGGTTTTGCCATTAATGGGGTATTTCAAACCCATAGTAGCATCCACAAAACCTATCAACCAAACACTAGCAATCACTTTGATACCCATACCTTATGCCTAAACCCCTCAACCAAACACACCCTTAGTTTTCTTATTAAACGAGATACAAGTTTTAAAATATTTTTTTTTTAATATTTACCAAAATTAAACTCATTTAAATGAATTGTGTTGACCCAAATTTGGCCAATGATTCACACAGCTGTATGGATCATAAATAAAAAGTACATTATTTTTGTACTGAAATTACATTATTTGAAAGTACATTATTTTATATATACTAACAAATAATGTTGCTTTCAAAAAATAAATAAATAATATAGTACAAAAATAATGTACGTTTAGTATATTAAAATGTACTTTATATTCATGTTGCACACAACTATGTGGACTATGGTACACACAATAATTTGCCAAATTTGGCTAGTTGGGCCCTTCATAACTATGCAACCCTAAGACTATCATGTATGCATTTTAGGCTTAAAAATTCAAACATCTCAAACATCTCATGTACCAATTATATTATTACGGAGGATTTTATTTTTTTATAGGGATTGGTCTACATTTAGATTGACCTTACCTTACGGACATGTAGATCTGCACCACTATGTATACACACATGCACCACCATGTGTTTAGAAATGTACCAAGGTATGATGCATTTGTACATTTCGCCCTGGTACATTTCTAAACATGTGGTAGTACATTCATATATAAATGATGTGTAGATACACACGTCTGCACGGGAAGGTCAATTCGCATTTGAACAAGCATGTGTGTGCATGTGTAAGGTCAATTCGCATTTGGACCAGCATGTGTGTGCGTGTGCGTGTTTGTGTGTGTGTGTATACTTCAACAATATACGAGGTTAGGGAGAACAAATAACCAAGAGTAAATCAGAAATGCACATAGGTATCCTAGTCTATAAGTCACTCACGTGAGCAAATTAACAAGGATTAGAGTAAGGAATTGTCCAACTTTCATGGTGTATTAATTCCAAGTCCATCAAGCACACAAAGCATCTTAAACCCCCAATTTCTCTCATTTTCATAGGAAAAATTAGGTTTATGCAAGGGGTAGCTCGAATTCATCACCCAACTCTCGTTGAGGCAAGGAGTCCTCAAAATACATGCCAATGAATGTGTACATCAAACATTAACCGGATTCAAACACAATACCCTCATAAACACATGAACCCTAGGTTGGGGTTCTTACCTTTTTTTCACAATAATCACAACTTAAGCATCAAAATAGATAATACAACCCTAACTCAAGTCCATAAACTAACTACTCATGAATAAAGAGCATAAGGAACACAAAAGCACAAGTAATAAACATAAATCTTGCAAAAGAAAGAGATAAAGGAAAGAAAAGCTTCTCTATTGAAATGGGTGGTAGAATCTTGAATTCCAAGCTTCAAATCCAAGATTACAAGCGTCAAAAGTGTTAAAAAAACATAAATCTAAGTCTAATCTAACCTAAAAATATGAAAAGAAGTGAATGAGAGTGTCAAGGGTTCAACCATGGGTCAAAACCGAGTTGAAAATGCTCAAAACGAGCTTAAATAGCGAACAGGGGGTGGGGACACGGGCCGTGTAGGTGGCCATGTCCCAGACCTCTAGAAATGCAGTTTTTCATTGTAAATCGGCCAAATCATACGACCACCAACACAGGGCCGTATACCTCCTCTCTAGAAATTTCATTTCTTGCTTCTGCGCAACTGCTTTGACTTCTAGGCTATTTTTCATCCCAAAATAATTTCATTGGCCTTTGTAGTCTTCAACAAAGTTGTAGCCATTCAAGTTGGATTTCCAATGGCACAAGAATCACCTCATTTGGATATTCCTAGACTGAGATATAGTCAAATCACCGAAGAGTGGTAGATTTGGACGAAATTTGTAAGTTTGGAACTTCAACTTCAAGAACGATTTTGAACCCTTTGGCTTCGTCTTTAGGCTTTAATGTCTTTATAAGTTGTATCCCTTTGAGTCTTCTTTCCAGTGACTTAACAATCAATTAATTTGGATATTTCTAGGCCGAGATGTCGTCCAAATACCGAATAATGACCGACCTATGCTGGAATTTTAGCTTTTTGGCAATTGTTCCACTTTTTCCTTAATTGCAGTAGGTGCTAGTCGGGCAATTCGGTGTGTGTATATATATATATATATAATATATATACATACATAATTTGTTTGGTAATCGCAATTTTTCTCCTGGCCATTGTTTCGTTTTTCGATAACACGTACCCGTCGACCTGATTTGAATTTTCAATGAGCACTTTGAATTTCTTGACATCCCCAAATTTTTCTCACGCAACATTCATACCTATTAATATAATTGTTATTGATTCTTTTGAATGGATCCGAACACATCATAGAATCACATCATTTCAAAAAAAAAAAGAAAAAAAGGATCAGATTAATGAAGAAGAAATTGGGAACTGTTATGAATATAATAATAATGTGTGGCCATTATCTCAGTTATTGTATTTCTGGACATATGAAGACTCAAGTGTCCTTTGGAGTACCGAAGGGTTAATGTTGTTGCCTATATATAGGCCTATGTATTTCATTTGTAAATGTATCAATTCATACGATGAATAAGAAATTCCCTTCTCTCCGATCCATTCTCTCTTGCACTTCTTCTTTGTTATTATTCTTGCATTCCATTCTTGCTCTGTTTGTTGGTGTTGTTGCTTGCAATTCCTTTAGTTTCATAACACGTTATCAGCACGACTCTAACCAATTGAGTCTTGCCGTCAACCATCTCTTCTCCGGCGAGCGCAGCACAGCCAATAATTTGTGCTGCTGCAAGGAGAAACCTTTGGTAGTAACAGCCGCCCGGTCCGGCTGATCAGATGGAGAAACAACCGCAAGCCGTAACGGCGTCAGCCTCTAGCTCCTTTCTGACGAGGCAACTGCGGCGGATCGAACCATGAGGAATATGGATAAGGATTAATATTTCTGAACTCTTACTTATTTGTCATTATTTTGAATATATATATTATAATCTTACTTATGTAGAAGCTTAAAGGCTACGGTGGTGCCAAACAAAGTGTTTGAGGATGATGGACAACAATAATGATCATTCCAACGATTCCTACGCTCCTCCGGTCCGGCGAATTCTTGACGATCTTAGCAGCTACGAGCCTCCGGCCTTCTCTCTCGCTGGAGATCGTTTCCATGAGTTGGGGCGGTGGTCCCGGCAGATAGACGGTGGAGCATAGTTGATGGAGGAGTAATTGACCGGTGGTGGCGTTTCTCCGGCGGACAAACAAGCTGGATGGCGGCGTGGTCTTCCTTCTCCATCTCCGTTGACAACAGATGGAAGAAGGTGAGCCTAGTGTCTGCTTCTCTCCCGTCGACGAAGGTCAACAATAGCAGATTGACGGATGGTGGTGGCGTGAGCAGCGGCGGCCTTCCCCTCTCCTCTCGCTGACCGTGAACCGTTATGGCTAGTGACTGGACGACTAACTGGTCTTCACTGCAGCAGTTGTGACCGGCGAACATACGGTGGATCTGGTTCTGGTAGATCGGAGAACGAGACGACGTCGGTGTTGTTGTTACCCGCCGACGATCGTCTGCAGCAGACCGGCGACTTTCGACCTGAGTCTTCTTCTCCGGCGTGATGCGTTGGCGTATCTTCTCCAACGTAAACGGCGATGGTGGAGTTAATTGTTGATGTCGTTCCTGGAAGAGATGATGATGAGGAATGGGTTGTGTTACTGTTGTTGATTGATGAAAGGAGGAAGAGACAAACAAAAGAAGAAAAGGAAAGGAGAAGGAAAAGGAGACAGAGAATCGGAAAATTAGGAAAAGAAGAAGAAAAAGTGGAAAGAAGACAAAGAAGAAAAAGACAAAAGGGAAAAAGTTGGAGGAAAATATGGAATGAATCCATATGCTGCTAATCTACCATTTCACTGCTACGAATCATGCTATACCCTGCTACTATTTATTTTAATATTATTATATATAATATTTTATGATGGCAGCCGAAAGTGGATTGCTATAATGGCAGTCACTTTGGACAAATTACCTACTATTGAAACTATTGACATGAAATAATTTTATATTATTTTGATGATGGCAGGGAATTACTAAGCTGCGGCAGTACACTGGAATGTTGGAATATAACTTCGGAGATTTTGACCATACTCCGTTAAGGTTTGCCGCCTCATCATATTTTAATATGATAAAATATTATTCATGCTGTATACATTTATATGATAGACTAGTATGTACAAATGATTATTATGTACACTAGTAATATATTATTTGGCATGATTTAGATGAACACATGATCTATATTTTGCATCCAAATTAATGATTCAATTATGAGAGCATTTGAAATATAAAATATTGCAATAAGCATATTAAATATTACCATTTTATATGGTAAATGCTATGAACATTATGTGACAATTGTTTTTATGTCACAACTTGCTCTCTTATGCTATGGCCATGTGAATCAGAATGAAATAAATTTAGCATAATAAATATTTTGCTATAGGCCATAAAGTTTATCCCATATTTTATGAATGAAAGTTATTTTGATATGTTTATCAAAATCATGGGATAAAATTGTATAATTATGCGTATTTGATATATGCTATTATCTCTAAATACCATATGGAGAAAATTGGATGTGAATAATGATAAATCATGTGATGCCTAATCCTTGAAAGATATGTGCTTCAAAGAAGCAAATAAATGCATCATCACTCTTGATTGGATCAAGAAAAATGAGAAAAACGTATGTGTTGTGGATAGTGCGACCACACATACAATGATTAAAAGTGCAAAGTGTTTCTGCACATTGAAAATAATGAGGAATTTGTTACTACAATGTTTGGTAGTACGAAATGATTGAAAGCTCTAAATGAGCCAATATATTATTGCCTAGAGGAACAAATTTATTGAAAATTGTAATGCGTTGTTCCCTCCGAAGTCTCATATAAATTTATTGAATTTGAATATTTGTAATGACTAATGTCATGTTGAGACTATAAAAGAAATGAATTGAGAATTCTTTTACAAAGGCAATATCAGGGAAGAAAAGTGTATTGTAAAATTCCCCTCTTTTCCTCATGATTATATTGCATTAGAAAGAGTGTCATTGTAGCCAATCTTATTGTAAACTAAAAGTTTACTGATTTGAATGATTTTAATATTTGGCAAGGCTAATTATATCATCCTGAGTATGTGATGATAATTATGAAAATGATTTCTCATAAATTGAGAAAATGGATTAGCCTGATATCCTATTATAAAAGTGAAGTGACTTTCACTTTAATTGCTTTAATTTTGATTAATTCTATTTTGGCACTTTATGAAATCATATATGCCTTACTTCTTATTTCATTTTGGTTTGCTAAATTATTGCTTTTAAATTATGTTTTTGCTTTATCTATCATATCATATATACATTATATGTTTTCATATACGTTTGAGTATATCGTTTGTTGCGATTTAAAGACCCAAATTATTATAAATTATGACATGAGCAATTGGGTCACTTTGGGCTAAATATTGAAATGTCAGATTTGAACTAATATTATTGGACATTGTATATATGTCAAACATTAGTCTCCCATATGAAGCATGCTTGAATAGAAATTATATATTGGGGAGATCAAAAATTGATATACTACTGTTTTATCAAAATCTGACATACTGCATACAATGAATACCCCCTATTTTCATCTAGTACGTGGTGAAAATTGAACATTTCCCAAATCTGTGTTTTATTAATATGCAGTCTATTTTATTATCACATCATTGCGTATCTCTACGGACTATTAAATAAAGCTAGGTATACATGTTGATTGTAAATATCCATGTATTGTATAAAAACCTAGAGCCCATGATAAAAGATCATTTGATACGCTGACTGCATGAAGATCATTTTCACGGCATTAGGGGGAGATATGTGCCCAAATTATTTTTGAAAATTTGAATACCGAGAAAATTTCATAAAATGAAAAGATCTTCAAAAATCCACATACTAGATTGACTGAACTGAATGTTCAGTAAATTATTAATTCCTGCCAAATATATATTTATTGATATACCTATCAATGATGTCTAAAAGAGACATTCGTCAAAGGACGAAATACCCAGTGGTGCACCAAATAATTAATACTGGGATGCGAAACAACCAGATTTGAAAATTGATGGGAAATGTTTATCATCTGGTTGGTTTTGAAATTGCCATGAATTATTATGGATATGGGAGAAAATTATGAAAATGTTGTCGACAACTCAATTGCCTTTATAATTGCTCAATCTGGCCAGAATTAGGCATAAGAAGTGCCTTGATTAATTGATAAATAAAATGAGCAATTAAGGAAGGCAAATAGCTCAGCTCGCTATTCTCTAGATTATGTGTACACACCTTTGAATAGGTGTTGGTACAAAAGAGAATAATGGTGTGATAAAAGGCAAGACTTGGAGCTCATGGGCTTACACAGATACCCATAATTGATATACTCTCCCATATTCTCATTATAAATGGATGGCAATAAGTTTCGCTGATTATATCATTGGCAGTGAATAATATGCAGTTAATGAATATCATGACCGCATAAGATGGGTCATTGGATAATATATGATGAATGTCATGACCGCATAAATATGGGTCATTGGACAGTATATTTGAAAATCCATGATGGATTTTAAGGTTTATATATGACCTGAAACAGACTGAGTATTTTTTCCTTCTGAAGAAGGAATATAAATATGAATATATTATGTATCATTATGTACTCTTTAAAGAGTTGCGAATGGAGTTATTATCCTTGTGAAGAAGGAATAATATGTGCCTTTGTGTGTTCAATAAAGAGTTACTAATGGACATCTCAGTCAATATTGATGGTATAGACATCAATGAAATATATAAAGAGCTTAATGATGTTAGCTCATGTCTAAAGACGGAGAGTTTGAAACAAAAAGCTTGTATGTGAAAGCTAAGTATTATCTCGATTTAAAGATCGAGTATTTCCTTAATGGAATTCTATACATCAGTTAGCCAATAAATGATTTTGATGGGCTATTTATACAAGCCATTATATAATGGGCTACTTATGTACTTGCTATTATTATATCCCCATGATACCAAGTACCAATACTGGTTGTATTATAATTTGCCCCCATTGTCTTTTAAAGAAGACAATAAGGATTGTGTTGCACCAATTATTGATAAATGGGTATATTATGAAAATTTCTAACTAGACATTATGATGTCGGTATTATACCCATGTGAGCTCTAAAAGAGTCACGCAATTATTATGACATATATTCACCCCATTGAAATGTTGAACATGATTGTTCACCAAATCCCTATATCTTTTGAAAGTTTAATATAAGGGATTTGAAGAATGTTGTCTTCAGG
This sequence comes from Ipomoea triloba, assembly GCF_003576645.1. NCBI lineage: Eukaryota > Viridiplantae > Streptophyta > Magnoliopsida > Solanales > Convolvulaceae > Ipomoea > Ipomoea triloba. Next base: position 23,006,618 of record NC_044917.1, read on the forward strand.
GGGAGCATAATGAATCATGAATATTATGCATTGAAGTTTATGTTGGGGTTATGGTTGTACTCTTTTTCCCTTAGCTAAGTTTTTTCCCATTGGGTTTTCTTAGCGTAAGGTTTTTAATGAGGCAACTAGTGCAACACATAATTAGACATATCATGTACTCTTTTTCCTCGGCTAGGTTTTTCCCACCGGGTTTTTCTAGCGAGGTTTTTAACGAGGCATGGATATGATAAGATAATGGCCAAGGGTGAGTGTTATGAATATAATAATAATGTGTGGCCATTATCTCAGTTATTGTATTTCTGGACATATGAAGACTCAAGTGTCCTTTGGAGTACCGAATGGTTAATGTTGTTGCCTATATATAGGCCTATGTATTTCATTTGTAAATGTATCAATTCATACGATGAATAAGAAATTCCCTTCTCTCCGATCCATTCTCTCTTGCACTTCTTCTTTGTTATTATTCTTGCATTCCATTCTTGCTCTGTTTGTTGGTGTTGTTGCTTGCAATTCCTTTAGTTTCATAACAAGAACGAAATATATTAATTTAATAGGCCCAATAACCTTGTAGTAAAGTATTTGGGCTACAATAGAACAAATATTTACAATTAGTAATGGACATAGTCCCATTGACCCAATACACCAACCTACTATCTGACTGGCTAACCAGTATAAAATTCAGTTGGGGGTTGCCAACTAACAAGATATATTACACTACACACTAGGTGAATAAGTCAAAGGACAATCATTATTGCATTGACTATGGTCCACACAGCTGTGTGGACCAAAAATAAAAAGTATATTATTTTTGTACTGAAGGTATATTATTTTTATACTGTAGGTACATTATTTTAGGGTACATTATTTTTGTATTGAAGGTACATTATTTGATATATATTGTCAAATAATGTATCTACAGTACAAATAATGTACCTTCAGTATAAAAATAATGTACTTTTTATTTTTGGTCCACACAACTGTGTGGACCATGGTCCATGCAATAATTTGCCGTCAAAGGAAAGAAGGTCGAACGAGAACTAATGATGGTCTGAACTGGACAACACTCACCTCCCTCTTCTCCCCCCTCCCCCTTCTATACTTCTTTTAACGAGGTTTTCTCCTCGCCCTGTGACCCTAGTTGGCAAAGGACCACAGGGAAACCCAAGAGTTTGAGGATCGAACCTCCAACCTCTCGGTGGTAGGTAGAGCACTCTTACCTACTAGGCTGTCCTTACGGACAAGTAGTGGAAAACGAGCCATCCCAAACCTCACGCATGTCTTGTCGAGTATCAAAATTTCCTGCCAAATCATCATCCACACGACATGTCACAAGACACACTCGAAGACCCCACCAGTCGAGTCCACCCCGGTTATCCACTATGTTCGGATGAACGACAATAGATGGCCTGGTTGACCGAGTGAGAGTCGAGGAACCCCTTTGGTCACATCACCCAAATTATTTTTGTGATAGGCCGACAGCCATCCACCACCCCTGGCTTACTAGGAACTGGGTTGGTGGTGTCGATCGACAGACCCACCGACTAGGTGGACTCTTCTTCTTTTCTTTGTATCATTTCTCCGGGGATGGCTCAGAGCTATAAGCTATAATTACAATAGATATATATATTTTGATATAATTATCACAAAATACAAATATTTAGTATGGAGTATTATATTATCAAAATTAAAAAATTTAGATATAAATACGACAAGGTATAATGTTTTTTTTTTCTTTTATCCTTTAAGCCTTTATTTTAAGAGATTCTAACCACTAGCTTGATTATTATTCATGCCATGGAACAGGATTGCATACTTGCAATAAATGAACTTTAGGATTTATCCTGTGCCCAAAACAATCAATTTAGCCATGAATTACTTGTACCCTTGAGGAATGATATCATTGAAATAGCATGTTCTTTTCTTCATAAGCAATACAAACATACTATCAGTTTACACAGGTTTGCAAAAGCATAATGTAGAACTGTAAAAGATTTTTTATTTATTTTTAAAATTTTTGTGGGTAAGTGGGAGCAGGGGTACAAGAAAACAAACAAGAATAGTGTTAATCTATGAACTCCAAGCAACTTCAAGCTCTTGGGTGATCCACATTGAGCAATAATCTTATCTTCATCAGGTGAGAGGAGAGGAGCAGAAATGGCATCCTCTACAAGGGCTTCAACCCATGCTTCAGTGCAGCCTCCCAGACTATATCGATCTGGTCTACATTGATAGCTCCTACCTCGTGGTGTGTCCACCCTTCGAGAGCATGAACCACTCCGCCTGCATGGCACGCATGAACAACGCCTCGTCCCATTGTGTACTAGTGCAGTGCCCAAAAAGAAAAAATCAGAATTTACGTTTGCAAAGATTAAATAAATTGGTAAAACCGAAGCCTCTAAAAGAGATAACTGGCTAAAGGAAAAGAGAGGAAATGTGTACCTCGCATGATCCAAGCCCCTCGACGTCCTTTGGGAGCTTCATTGCTGCCAACTTCCCATAGGTGCAGTCTCTACGGAATTCGATGACAGGCGGGACTACAAATTGATGAAAATGCGTTCCTGATGGAGCCCAGCTTTGCTCTCGAGGTGTAGCCCATTTCCCAATTATCCACGTCTGTCAACATTAGAATACATCAAATCATAATTAGCTCGTCTCAAAACGATTATTTCTTTACCAGCATAACTACCCTGCCAAAAGAGCAAGTAACGGGGAAACTTCCAACACTCGGGGAGAAGCTTGATGCCTTGGAAAAGATTTTTGCGGGGATATTCTTTACCTTACAGTGTTTAGCTGCTTGATACTTGGTAACTTGAACTAGGAATTTCTGGCAGTCCACCGGGGCTTCACTTTGGATTTTTATGAATCTCTCAGTGGATTGGGTAAGCATCTGTATACAAAGAAACATCATATCTCACAAACACTTTTTAATTGGTTTGGTGCAAGGAAATATTTATCATTGTTATCGAAAATTGCAGGGTGTACCAAAATTTAAAAAGCAAGTAAATGTATGAAGCAGCTTACCAGAACTCTGACTCGTCTACGTGCCAGGTAGAGCGCAATGGCCCTCCCAAGTTTGGAAGTGGCACCTGTTAGGAAGACCTCATCCACGTCCCTGGGAATGTCGTTTAAGATCACAGCAGCTGTTAAGGTGTTTCCATGGACCACTCGGACTTTAAGGTCAGGATGCTTATTGACGAAGAGTGTTCCACCTCCATTCAGGCCTTCATTCTGTAACAATATTCTTGCACAAATACGGCAATCAATTATTGTGACTTTCGATATTACAACTCAAACAAAATGAGAACTTTAGTGCAAGTTTAGTAATAGAAAATGTTATCATTTTCGCGATAATAACAGTAGTGGTGAGGGAGTTAAAAACTATCTCTCCGGTTAATAATAAGGTGTGTAATGAGGGAAGCGAGCACAGCTAAAGCTAAAAGCAAATAAAAAAGCGGGGAACAGAGAATAAAACAGAAAGGAAACATTACAGACCTTGTTTAATGCAGCAAGGCTAATGACCTTGACTCCTAGTCTGTCAGCCATGAGGATAGCTTCTTCAATCCGTTTATTTATACCTTCCGCAGCAAAAGGCAAGAAATACTGCAAATATAGCAAATCATATAACTAAGATGCCAAGGCAAAATGGAAAATATATCTTTCTTCTAATCAAATCTCAATTTCTTGTATGAGTTTCGATTGACTATGATATAAACGCAGATACATCAAAGAAGTAAGAGTTATTGCCTAATTGACAGTTCATTTCCTTTTCGTTTTTTTTCCTCTTTTTGCTGTTGGGCAGACGTTTTCGTTATGTTGTAGTATATTCAAGAGATTTTACTTGCAGTAACTAATTACAAATTGCATAAATACTTAACATTGAGAGACATCAAGTAGATACCTGAAAACCAAATCTTGGAACAACCCACGTCTGGTGCACTCTTCCTCTAAGAATGTAAAAGCTAAAGAGGAAAGTCTTGGATTTTAGCCACATGGCGAGCATCACCAAGAAGGTATAAGGCCACAGTGGTATCAAGAAGAGCTTTGTACTGAAAGGCACTGAGCTGAATGATCGAAAAACAAATGGAGAGTGCATTGCTGACATGACGTCAACAACATGTGCAAGAAACACGAAATCAGGTGCCTTCTCATCTGCACCTTCACGTGGGGAAATAATAAAAGGTAAGCACGGTTGAGGGACTATGAGAACAGGCCAAATCACACTAAAACAAAGACTGAATCCAATCAATTAATTTATCTAACTCATGACTTTATAAACCCATATGTTCTCTCTTATTTTTCAATGTGGGACTATTAACAGTTCTTAGGAACGAGTTTGAGGGTGTGATATGACAGCTTGGAAGTATCTGTAGTTAATACACCATGGCTGCAAAGTGGAACTAATTGAGTAACATTCCCCTGATGATTTTCATTTGGTTCATTGAACATACAAATAATTAGGAGAGAAGAAAAATCAAACTTACTAGTCCTTGAACTTATCTCTGCCTGAAGGTCCCAAGAACCGGTATTTATTGTCTTCCCGAGCATATCATAGAGAGGCATAAAGAGGCAAAAATTAGTCCTTTTATCCATATGGTGCAGACCGTAGTACCTGTAGAGTCAGAAAGATGGAAGCTTTGACTGTGAGAGGCTCGTTATAAGTGATAGATGCAAATTTGATAAGAGAGGAGAGACTAAGAACACTTACGTTGGGCTATAAATAAGGTACTTGAGAACTGGAATACTCTTGAAGAGGTGATTAGGCATGATTTCAACATTGCTATACCCCAAACATCTAAGAAAATCAAATGCCAAAATATAAGTGTAGATAACGATTATCGAACCATGTCCAAGAAACGCGGTTCCCAGTGTTGGAATTCCTACAATTACACACAGTAACAGATGTTCCAGAAACGCTGCACTGCCCGCTGCATCAGACAAGAACGCAAGTAGTCAATAACTCGAGTTATGCAAACCACTGAACCGGCAATGACAGATGATGCATCTACCTATTTATACCTGTAAATGGATGCGGAACTTTAGAATCATGGTGTAGCCAATGATAAAGTGGATACAGATCGGAGCTATGCAATAATCTATGCATCAAATAGTAAAGCGGCTCTGAGAATCCAATATGCAAAGCGAGACAGTAAACAACCCCTTTAAATTCCCAGGTAGGGAGATTAGCCAAGGAAGGGAAGCTCAAATAGGCAAATGAAGCCAAAATAGCTTGAAGTATTAGGAAATTGTCCCTGTTTAAGATTCATACAAAACATACAGTGTTATACAAACTTTGTTTTGTTTTTGTTTTTAAAAACACAAGGCAGAAAAGACGGCTTGGAATGAAGTAAAAGTCATACCAATGCCATTCCTTGTCGATTTGTTCAAAATCTATGCCTGGTTGAGACACCCTTTTTGCCCGGTTAAGGAATAGCATATTACTGTAAGAACTCCATAACTGATGAACAAGGCCTCTCAGCCCAGTGAGAACAAGAATATGTAAGCACCAAATATCCTCCCAGCTCTCTTTCCAAACCAGAGAATATATGAATTTTGCAATCAATGGTCCACATAACAAATACTGCTCAAGAAAAACAAATTTTCCATTTAGAATCAACTGAAACTATATATAAACAGAAGACAATATAATTAATAATAAGTGATAAAAGAGCATGCCTTGAAATTTCCCAGGTTCTCCCATGGCCAAGCAAACAAGGGTGCATCTTTCTTCCTCATGAGAGTATTTCTTTCCTCCTCTTTTTGAACAGCACCATTTGCTTTCCCCATTTCACTGGAAAACCTGTGTGTTCTTGAAATCCAATAGAGAGAGAGAGAGAGAGATTGATGACCTCACCAAACAGGCAAAAATGAAAAGGGTATAAATAGTAAAGAATTCAAACAAGATGGGAGAGGGGATATAAAGGAAAGCAATTTAAGTTGAAAACAGAAAAAACAAGACAAGGTTTCCCCTTGTTGTTGGATCTGTACAACCCAGTTTTCCTATCTACCCTCTTTATGTTTTTTGTTGATTTTTCTCTATCTCCAATTATGAATTCTATTTCTTCTAGGCTTATAGGTAGCCGGAGTATTATACAAGTAGCCCCCAAAGACAGAAACTTACAAGGGGGGGTTTACAGTTGGATTTCTCAATCATAAATTCATAAAGATTAACATCTCTTCTCCTTTGTTTTGGCATAAGAACAAATTTCCCACCTATTAAAATTGACAGGCATCCAATTATCATAACCAAAATTGGGTCATTGATTTATCTCCACGTTTTGCCCATCCAGACACTGCAAGCTGACAGCTATACGGTCTATTACCAAGAAATTAATGCGATATGGTAGTTTTGGAGAAATTAGAAATGGTTATCTGGCTGGATGGCTAATTGTGTCGATTAAGAAAGCTTGTGGTGGGTTGCAGTTGAGAAGGGTTCAGTTTTCTTTCTACATCACAGACTTTAATCCAAAAAAAAAAAAATGGAGTCTGGGCGTGAATGGAAGAAAAATCTAGGGGTCAAATGGATTAAAGGAGGGATTATTCTGCTAAGTGTTAAGAATTAAGAAGAGCATACTAAATGTATGGACTTTGCTGACACCCAGCCCTATAGCATAGTACCAGCAAAGCATACTAAATTGATGGGACAGGACAGTTGAACATAGATCATCCGAGGTGCAAACGTTGCTCATGGATTTCTTGTGGACTGGAAAGTGGAGCGTAAGTAGCATTTTTGACGGGCGGCGTTTTCACATTTCGTCTGTGTAATTTTTGTTTTTTTCCCGGAAAATCATGCATGTAATAATGTTTTAGGGAAATGTTTTTACTCTTGCAAAACCAAAGGTTCAATCCTTAATCCCAAAGATCGAATCCTTAATCCCAAAGGTTTCACACCCCATTTCGACAGAATATCATAAAAGTTAGACCTTTGCTTACTGTATACACCGAGCCACTCATTTTAAAAGTTGTTCCCACACTATTATTGATGAGATTCAATCTTGGGTCATTGTTCGTAAATTTTACTCCTATGATCAATCGAGTTGCACATGCAAGCAAAACCAACACAATTTATTGTCAGTTCATGATGTTGATTGTTTTGTGTCCAATGTTTTAATTGTATGCTTATTTTAAGGGAATGAAAATAGAGTAAATAGAAATAAAATCCTATGAGGTACATAAAATAATGAGAAAATTGTATTTTTTATCATTCAGTTATACCCATAGTATAAATTTAGTCCTTGAGTTATACATGTGATAATCTTTAACTTTTAAGTTATGTGCAAAGTGACAATTTTAATTTCTCAAAAATGGTCACCAATATATCATTTAAAAATGTGGTTGATTTGCTCCTTCAGATACTAAAATCGTCACTTTTATACATAATTTAGGGATTAAACATGGTCACATGTATAACTCAAGAAATAAGTCTATACCACAAATATAGCTAGAGGACAAAAATATAATTTTCTCTAAAACAAAAGAAATAAATAAATAATAGAATATTAATATTATTATTTTGTTGTGTGATTTTAAACGGCTTTAAAATTAAAAATAAAAGGCAAAAACTTGTGTGAGATCGTCTTACATATCCTTGTCCGTGTAACGGGTTGAGTCAAAGATCAAATGTAATACTTATACTGAAAAATGTAATACTAATAAATAATAATGAATAAAATATTTATTACTTATATGGGAAAATATAATATTTTTACATTTTGATTAAAAAGTATTATATTTTCCCTTATAAGTAAGAAACACCTGTCAACATTACTTATATGGAAAAATGTAATACTTTTACATTTTGATTAAAAAGGACTCCATCTGTCCCAATATGCATGTCATGTTTACTATTCATTGGTCAAACCAACTCTTTCTTCATTACTTATATTCTTTTGTAATTTTTAATTATTTTAAATTTGATGGCTAAAGTGTCATCCCGCACCATGAACTATAACGGATTCTTCATGTCGCACCACGACCTTTCAAAATTGCTATTTCGATCCACAAACCATTAAAAAAAATTTCGCCTAGAACTTTTTGCAGGTTTCCTTCAAGTTATAGGTAATAATTTGTTGATGTGGAGATGTTTTGTTATTGACCTATTTAAATCATGGTTGAAAAAATCCCTAGGCGCTCGGGGAGCGCCTAGCGCCTAGGACGCCTAGCCGGGGATTAATCGGCGCCTAGGCGTTCGTGTATTTTTTTTTTTTTTTTTTTTTTTTAAAAAATTTGTTTAAGTATTTTTAATTTTTTAAAGACTAATAATTATAAATTATATAATACTTTAATAGTTAATACTAAAATATTAAATATTAACCTAAAAAAATCTAAAGTTTGTACAATTTAGGATTATTTCGCTCAAAACGATGTTGTTTTTAGTGAAATAACCCATTAAAAAAACGAACAATAGTTAATCGACGCCTAGGCGGTCAGCGCCTAAGCGGCCTATGCGGTGCTTTGGCGGCCTAGGCGGAGCTTAGGCAACCTAGGCGGTCGCCTAGCCGGCTAGCCGCCTAGACCACCATTTAATGTGATACTATACGCTAGGCGGTCGACAAGCGCCTAGAAGGGGATTAATCGGCGCCTAGGCGGGATTTTTGCAACACTGATTTAAATAGATATTAAAAGTATGATATGGCAACCATTTCATCATTTCACTTGAATAGCCCTAATTTCTTAAAATACCTAAATTGCCCACACCATGTGGGGTGAAGAATTGAAAACCCGAAATTAGATCACAATTGGAGTGATGAAAGAGCAAAGCTAGCAATGTCTTCTTCTACTAACAATCATGGCTGCTTCTCTCGGGACCTTAAGTCTACTCAATGTTCCCTATACCAGAATGAAAATGAGACCCCAAGTTGTCCTCACCAAAGACTGTAAAATGGGGTTCCGTATGAGCTGAAACAAGGTCAGTCGCGTATTTTCCACAAGCTTCCTTCCGGTCTGAACATGGAGGTTATTTTTCAGAAGGGTGACCTTGACCTAGACAAGGAAATAGATAAACCTCATAACCCACCTCTTTTGAGGGTCGAAGACAAACAGTGCATACTCTAAGTCGTCTCGTCACGCGTGTTGGATTTGAGCTGATCTTGATTTCCTGTTCAAAAAATGCATTTTTTAAACCTTAAAAGTCTGGGTATTGCCCTTCTTTTCTTTTGGTAGTTCCCTCACTTTTGTGATAGGTTTTGGAATGAAGCTCATTTACGTTCTTGGTTCATGTTTAAATCTACTCACATTTTGTATGGTGAAAATGTAATGGGTTTTACTGGGCATTGTGTTTTTATGTGGTTGTTTAGGAATTAAGAGCAAGAATTGGATGTGAATCTTACTCAAGGCTTGAGTTTCTAGGTTTAGTTATTGTAAACGATTATTGTTTTCCCTCCCTTGATGCACTTTGTCTGCTGTGTTGAGCAACCTTTGTGGTCATTTTCTGGGGATTTCTGTTCTGATAAACATCCTATGGACAATACACTTGGAAATCGAATTTCTGGCTTTGACAATAAACCTACAGACTATAGTATATTAAAAATCAAATTCTTAACAACAGGGTTGAAGGAAGCAAGTGAGCAACAGTAGTTCGTCGGTGTGGATCCAAGGAAGCAACGATGGTTAATCTTTCGACGAAGCATGATGCTGTGGTTTTAGTGGGAGTGAATGTGAAGGTGGTAAAACGAAGAGTCAAGACTCTCCGAGTGTCGTGTCTCTCAAGGATGACGAATGGGAATCGAATTAGTGTGTTGGCATCTAAGAGGTTGAAGGAAAAGAGTTACGGGATTTGCTAAGATTGGAGGTCATAAGTAGGAAGGTTTGAAAGGTTGTGTTGGGTGTGATAAAAGGAAAAGTAAAGACGGATATCGGGGCCTTAGGCTTCTCTATGCGGACTACCTTTGTATGGTTTCGTGAGCTAGAGATGTGGAATAGACTAGGGAGTTCATGGCACGTCACCAAGTGGCGTCACACTTTGGACTCACACATCCTCATTCGGTTGGGGCATTTCATCGAACACATTGTCTACCACTCCTCTCGGATCTCGCCCTTTCGGACTAAGAGCGGAGATGTGGGTGAGTTAGGCTCGTGAGTGGCCGCTATCGCGCACACACTCACTTCCTTTGGGTTTGCTACCTAATGTGGCCACACTTAGGCACAAAGCATTAATAAACATCATCCACACAAGATCATCATCCAACAATCAAAAAGCTCACACTTAATCTAGCAATTTATATCAAACATCCACATAGATTAACCTTGGGGCCACCAATCCCTTTTCTAATCTACTCTAGCATATTAAAGAAACAAGAAGAAGAAAGGAAATCTCAAAGAAACAAGTATTGAATTAGAAATTGGAGAGAATAGTTATCACCCTTAGAAAGGGGATCTTTACAATCTTGATCTTGAAATCCCTATCTTCAATCTTGCCCTTGGATCTAATCTAAACTGTAAGAGAAAGGAATTTTCCCCCAAGAGGGGAGAAAACCCTAAGAGACCTAATCTATGCCTAATTTATGATGATATATGCTGCCTAGGGCTTGGGATAATGATCCTTATATAGGGGGAACAAAATAGGGACAAGATAGACAATTTTCGCGCAGCAGAATTTTAGGGTGAAACAGGGCTCTCGACGCGTCGAGCCCAACCCTCAATGATTTTCCGAGAAAATGCTACGGCACATTCTCGACGCGTCGAGCCTTGATGCTTCGACGACTATCGCCACGCGTGGTGGAGGGCGTGGGGAGCTACTGGAATGTTTCCACGCCCCTCCACACGCGTGTGAGGCTGCGTGGGAGGCTCCTGCTTCATGGTTTCTTCATTTTCTACTCAGTTTTGGCCTTAAGTCCTCCCTTTGGTTGTAGAATACCTTAAAAACATCTTCCACACTCTCGTTAGAAGTTTTGGTCACATCTGAGTCTAAACGCATGATATTCTTATGAAATGGGTAATAAACTCTACAATTCTAGCCCTTAAATGACCCTTAAAATAAGCTATTCTTGGTGCTTATCAAAGTTTCCACACTTAAACCTTGCTTGTCCTCAAGCAAGCATACTTTTCTAAACTCTAATCATATAAGCACCAAGGATAGTTCGTTCTCTCATTGTCAATCGATCAAGCGATGTGTAGGTGTTCGGAGTTCAGTGGGTGAAATTCCATACACTATCTACCAAGACCACTAAACTCATGCCGACCAAATGTAAGAAATATGCTAAGGAAGTTAGGTCTCAAGAGATGGATATAACATAAAAAGTTTGTTCACACCTTCAAGCATGCAAAAGACAATAGGGTTTCACCTTGTATTTTCTAGGGGCCTCCAGCTGATCCGACTAGTGGGAACGATGTTCACCCCTTAGCCAATTTCCAACCTAACGCCAAAGCCCCTTTACGTTAATATAAGTGAGGGCAGGGACATGGACCGCTCATCGCCATGGCTTGGGCGATCACTCTATTTTCTCACTTCCTAGGATAACGTCATCAGGCGACCCGACTTCACATGGAGCTCCATGCTTTTTCGAAGACAGTGCAATGGGTGCCTGAATCCTAGCGAAGTGGGTCACCTCCTCTCTATTTTCTCATCTTTCAGGATCTCTTCGGGGTAACCGACTTCACATGGATCTCCATGCTTTTTCAAAGACGGTGCAATGGTTACCCCGTATCCAGACTAGATGGCTCACCTCTATTTTTATCTCTAGGAGTGGCCTTTGCCTTTTCTTTTCACCATATAACAACCCCTCATGCCTTTTTCTAGGGATTAGGGATTTTTCACTCTAAGCTCACTTAGGCTCACCTTTTGCCTCATGTCCTGCTAAGATTAATTCAATTTCCGGGCTTCGCAATTTTTATCTTTCTAAAACTCAAGGGGTAAACACTCCCACTTCGAGAGATCCTTGACTGAGGTCCAAACAAAATACAAGGTGAAGACATGCAAGCACACATAAAAAAATTTCAATTTTGGGTCAATTGTGCAAATTGGTGCAAAGTGTAACTTCCAAAGCATATTTAAGACATTCATATTTGGCACAAGGTTAGGAGCCCTCCTAGATAGTATTGGCAATAACACGCCCTCTGGTTCCTATACTTTATCACTTAATTAATCGACTATTTCAAGAAGCATAAATCCTTTCCACACTTAAAAGTGAACATCGTCCTCGATGTTTCCATTAGGAATAGAGGAAAAAGGATTAGGGTCTTAAAAGATTGTGCATTAAAAGCATCTTTTCCACACTTAAAAAGTGTGCTCTGGGCTTCAAATAAATTTTCTAAAAACATTATACCCATTATAACAAAATCATGCAACTCATCCTTTGTGAACCAAGGCAATTTTGCTCATAAAAATTGGAAGAAAGATTAGAAGGATATACCATACGATGCGTCTACAGTCTTATCTTCAGCTTCTGCCCATCTATTTCTTTAAGATGTCGGCTCATCATCCTCTCGCCTTTGGTATTTGCTTAAAAGTTGTGATTATTGGCACGACCAGACCTTGGAGACTTAGAAAAATTGGATTAAAAGAAAATAACGCTCGAAAATCTTTCAGGACCTGTCCACGCGACTCACACGCGTGTTGGCCCTTGTGGATCAGCACTGGAAAGTTTCCACGCCTGCCACCACGCGTGTGGGCAAGCGTGGACACAGTGCTGATCACTTTCTTCGTCTCCCAGCTTTTGCCTTCCGTTTTTTATTCGTTTTAGCTCATTCGTCATGGCTTGGCACCAAAATCACCTGCATTGTTAGCTCAAGCAAGGCTATCCTAAAAAGAAAATTGCTAAAAAACTAAGGAAAAGGAAAAGTAAACAAGAAATAAAATTCTAAACTAAGGATAACATTGGGATTGCCTCCCACGTGCGCCATGGTTTAACATCTCCTGGCCAGACGTTGTGTGCTCTATCCTTCGAAGCACACAGATTTTGGGACCTTACCAAGCGTCCCATGTACTTTTGCTTCAGGGTATGCCCCAAGATGGGGAACATCCTTGAATTCCCACGCAAATAAAGGAAGAACAAGGTGTATAATCGGAAGGTTCATGGTTTCAAACACTCCCCTTGATTTCTCAAAGGTAGTGTGATCTTCCCCTATTTTCTCATTCTCTCTTCCACCCCTGATGGTCTTATCAATTGATCATAAGGTTGAGACCATATCCTTCCACTGGAAGTCATATCACCCCCCTCAATTCCCTCAAATAAATCAAACGTGAAAATTCCCTCCTTATCCATCATCTCTTTCTCACACTCTCTATTCTCATTTCCCCACTCGGTTTGGTTAAGGGAATCACCATTATCCTTACATGAGTAAAACAGACTACTATCCCCCTCACTTATCAACTCATTTTTCCCCAAATCATAGGATTCATTTTCCAAGAATTTAAAACTATTATATTCATCTTCAAACAAACTAGAATCCCTATGATTTCTACCCAATAGATTACGATTTACTATAGAGTCATCCTCCCAAAAATTAAAGCAATCATAGTCGCAAGTATTAGAAATATCAATGCGTAGGGAGTCGTCTTTACAAGGAGCATGAGTATCTTTATCTAGACTTTCGCACTCATTGATAAAATTGCCAACAAAGCCTATGGAATCATTCTCCCGAAAATAAAAACATTCATTATCATAAGAATAAAAATCATTGTTGCATTGTAAAAGGGAGTCATCCACTCGAGTGTCAAAAGTAAATCTATCAAGAGAACATGGATCTTCGAAGGTAGTAATGCAAGAAGGTTTAGGAATGTTACCATGTGTAGGCTCGTTATCTTCCCATACTACTTCGATGTTCTCATCATCGCTCTCCATCTCGACCTCTTTTGGATTTTCCAATTCGAAAATTGGAACTTCTTCTAGCACCGGAGCATAACAATCTACTATCCCTTCACTACCTTCCTTCCTTCCAGTGTTTTGTGCATCCATCCTTGGATTGACTTCCGAAATTGGGAGATTCTCTACAAGTGGGTAGTCTATCCGTGATGAACTTGTCCTCATGAACTCCTCCATCATGGCTGACATTTTTGTTTCAATCTCTTCCAATGGAAGTCCTTCTTCCCGGAGAGTAGCGAGATAATCCTTTAATTCGCTCCTAATTTTGGCTTTCAAGTTAGCCGTATCCTCCTTGGCAATTTTTGTGAATACTTCTATTTTCTCTTTAAGAATTTCGATTTTGTCCTTGGCTGGTGGGATATAATCACAAGGATCGGTTGTGGTAAAATATGAATTAGAAGGTGGTGTTTCAAGGAAATGTGTAGAATTGTTTCCTTTAAGAACTTGTGATGGAGATGGGTAATGGTTGTTTAGGTGGGAATTATGGAACGAAAATGGCTCGGGAGTATAGCTTGGGTCAATTGTTCTCATCATTAGTGCAAGCTTACTCTCTATGTTTTAGAATATTTCTTTAGAGCTTTTCGAGTCATTTTGATAAGTGGAGTATTGTGGGGGAAATTTGTTTTGATTCGGTGGGATAGGGTGTGTGTATGGTGGTGGGTGATGGTTATGTATATAAGATGGATAATAAGTTGGGTGCGATAAGTAGTGATATGGAAATGGATAAGGGTTTTGAGGTGGGTAATGATATGTTGGTGGAATGTAAGCATAGGTGGAATGGGGGTAATAGGGATATGGTTGGGGTGGAGTATGGTTTAAAGGATTACCCTCATGGTGTGGGCAACCATGGGGATGCATTTGAGCTCTCATTGGCAAGCTTCTAATTGATTTTCAATAAAATTCCCTGCACAAAGCTTGACCAACAACAAATCTTTTGCAACTAGAAGTAGTTGCAAGTGAGCACAAGATATACAAGACAATGCAAGCTCACTTCTTCAAGCAAATAACAAAAATAAGAAAATAAAACAAACAAAAAGAAAGCAATTCAAGAACTCTTAAAATCCTACTTCAAAGATGTCCACACTATTCAAAACAGTTTGCCATCCCCGGCAACGACGCCATTTTGATGCCGTGGTTTTAGTGGGAGTGAATGTGAAGGTGGTAAAACGAAGAGTCAAGACTCCCTGAGTGTCGTGTCTTCTCAAGGATGGCGAATGGGAATCGAATTAGTGTGTTGGCATCTAAGAGGTTAAAGGAAAAGAGTTACGGGATTTGTTAAGATTAGAGGTCATAAGTAGGAAGGTTTGAAAGGTTGTGTTGGGTGTGATAAAAGGTAAAGTAAAGATGGAGATCGAGGCCTTCGGCTTCTCTATGCGGACTACCTTTGTATGGTTTCGTGAGCTAGAGATGTGGAATAGACTAGGGAGTTCATGGCACATCACCAAGTCGCATCACACTTTGGACTCCCACATCCTTATTCGGTTGGGGCATTTCATCGAACACATTGTCTACCACTCCTCTCGGATCTCGTTCTTTCGGACTAAGAGCGGAGATGTGGGTGAGTTAGGCTCGTGAGTGGCCGCTATCGCGCACACACTCACTTCCTTTGGGTTTGCTACCTAATGTGGCCACACTTAGGCACAAAGCATTAATAAACATCATCCACACAAGATCATCATCCAACAATCAAAAAGCTCACATTTAATCTAGCAATTTATATCAAACATCCACATAGATTAACCTTGGGGCCACCAATCCCCTTTCTAATCTACTCTAGCATATTAAAGAAACAAGAAGAAGAAAGGAAATCTCAAAGAAACAAGTATTGAATTAGAAATTGGAGAGAATAGTTATCACCCATAGAAAGGGGATCTTTACAATCTTGATATTGAAATCCTTATCTTCAATCTTGCCCTTGGATCTAATCTAAACTATAAGAGAAAGGAATTTTCCCCCAAGAGGGGAGAAAACCCTAAAAGACCTAATCTATGCCTAATTTATGATGATATATGCTGCCTAGGGCTTGGGATAATGATCCTTATATAGGGGGAACAAAATAGGGGCAAGATAGACAATTTTCGCGCAGTAGAATTTTAGGGTGAAACAGGGCTCTCGACGCGTCGAGCCCAACCCTCAAGGATTTTCCGAGAAAATGCTACGGCACATTCTCGACGCGTCGAGCCAGGGGCTAGACGCGTCGAGCCTTGATGCTTCGACGACTATCGCCACGCGTGGTGGAGGGCGTGGGGAGCTACTGGAATGTTTCCACGCCCCTCCACACGCGTGTGAGGCTGCGTGGGAGGCTCCTGCTTCATGGTTTCTTCATTTGCTGCTCAGTTTTTGCCTTAAGTCTTCCCTTTGGCTGTAGAATACCTTAAAAACATCTTCCACACTCTCGTTAGAAGTTTTGGTCACATCTGAGTCTAAACGCATGATATTCTTATGAAATGGGTAATAAACTCTACAATTCTAGCCCTTAAATGACCCTTAAAATAAGCTATTCTTGGTGCTTATCAAAGCACGACAATGACAAAAATAGACGTCGAAGCAGCAGTGGCCGCCGGCGCCGTAAACCAATGAACGGAGCTCCACAGCTTCACCTCTCTTCCCTGATTTTTCCGCCAACCCGGAGCTCCGACAATGGCGCTTCTGTGCCTAGGTAGCTCCCACTGGTGATGTTTTATTTTTAATTAAAATTCATAAGGCCACATCAGATATTGTGTGTTCTTTGGTGGCAATCTGGTCTCGTGGAAGAGTAAGAAGCAGAGTGTTGTTTCGCTCTAGTGTAGAATCTGAATATAGGGCAATGGCTCATGTCGCTTGTGAGGTAACGTGGACGTGTAATGTTCTTGGGGAGATTGGTGTAGAGGTGAATAAACCGATTCCTTTGTGGTGTGACAATAAAGTAGCTATACATATTTCAAATAATCATGTGTTTCATGAACGCACTAAGCATATTGAGGTAGATTGTCACTTCGTGCGGGACAAGGTTCAACAAGGATTACTTTCTACCGTTCATGTTCGAAGCGGTGATCAATTGTCGGATTTCTTCACTAAAGTTCTTAGTAAGGTCAGGGTTGAGTTTATTTGTAACAAGTTGGGCATGATTGATATTTATGCTCCAATCTGCATCTGTGTATCCCTTAATTTCTAGATCTCCATTTTTTGCAAAAAATAATCCTTTTCCTGGAGAAGATTTCAAGTACCGTAGGATTCGATAAACAACCTCCATGTGGTCTTCACTCGGTGCATGCATGAATTGACTAACAATACTTACTGCATATGCAATATCAGGACGTGTATGCGATAAGTATATTAATCTCCCAACTAATCTTTGATACCTCTCGTTATTGGTTGAAGTTTGATCTTGTTGAATGGATAACTTGTGATTCACTTCGATGGGAGTTTCAACAGGTTTACAATCAAGCATACCAGTTTCTGCTAGTAAGTCTAACACATACTTACGTTGGCAAAGAGAGATTCCATAGCTTGATCTTGCAACTTCAATGCCTAAGAAATATTTCAAGTGCCCAAGGTCTTTAAGTTCAAACTCAGTTGCAAGGTTTTCTTGGAGGGCAGTTATTTCAATTGCGTTATTTCCTGTAACAATCATATCGTCAACATATACAATAAGAGCTGTTACCTTTTTAACAACTTGCTTGATGAAGAGTGTATGATCCGCATCACTTTGTTTGTATCCAATCTTTTTCATGAAAGTTGAGAGCCTTCCAAACCAAGCTCGAGGGGATTGCTTCAATCCGTATAAGGCCCTTCTTAGCTTGCATACTTTGCCATCACAATTTATGCCTGGAGGAGGATCATGTATACTTCTTCTTCCAATGTCCCATTGAGAAATGCATTTTTAACATAAAATTGTCATAGGGGCCAATCCTGATTTGCTGCTATAGAAATAAGTACACGTATGGTATTTATTTTTGCTACGGGAGCAAAAGTATCCCGATAATCAATTCCGTACTTCTGTGTGTACCCTTTAGCAACAAGTCTTGCCTTGTAGCGATCTATGATTCCATTTGGACTGAGTTTAATTGTAAAAATCCACTTGCACCCTACTGTTTTTTTCTACGGGCAGCGATACAAGATCCCATATATGATTTTTTTGTAAGGATTCCATTTCATCATTCATAACTTTCTTCCATTTTGAATCCATTAATGCTTCCGGCACATTACTAGGAATAGAAACAGGGGATATTTGATTTATAACAAGATTTTGATAAACGATGAGAGGAGATATAATTGTTAATAGAATATTTCGTCTTAGCTTTAAAATCAGGATCATATTGAATTTTCGGAATCCATCTATTATCCTAATTGGATATATGGGTTCATTTGTGAGAGGAGTTGATTCAAGTATTATAGGAGATAAAGGTAAAGATGTTACCTAAGGAGACACATTTAGAGATGAAGGAAAAGATGTTACCTGAGGAGACACATTTGAAATTTCTATGGCTGTTGGTGTGCCTTGGGAAGTTGTACTATCTTGATTTTCAAGACTACCATTAATAATCTCGGGATGGGGAATTGTATTGTTTTCATTCTCAAGAGTTTCATTAATAATCTCGAGACATGTATCAACATCTGGTTGCAAATCAATCTTTGCTTGTTCTTTCAAAAATTCATGAGTGTTGTCTTCACCTAAATTAATTGTTTTCTCCCCCTGAAGAGAGCACCCATGTCCACTGAAAAAGGGAAGATCTTAATGGAATGTAACATCTCGAGTTACATACATTTTGTTTCCAATAGGATCATAACACCTATATCCCTTTTTAAAAGGCTGCATATCCAACAAATATGCAACGGACAGCTTGTGGATCTAGTTTTCCTGCTACCTTGTGGACATATGCAGTGCAACCAAACACAAGGGGTTCAAGATTTGACTCAATCGGTGCTAAAACAAGTTCATGGAGTTTTTGATTTGGAGTTTTGAATTCAATGACTCGCGATGGAGTTCGATTGATAAGATATGCAGCAGAGCGAATAGCTTCCCCCAATACTCTCGAGCACTTTCATTCCAAACAAGGATGCTCGAACAACCTCAAGTATTTGGCATTTTTTCGTTCCGCCAAGCCTTTTTGTTACGGTGTACTAGTACATGAAGTTTGGTGTCGAATCCCATTCTCTTGACAAAAAATCTTCATGTCAGAGTTTATGTACTCCCCACCATTATCAGATTGAAGAACTTGAATTCGGCGATTGATATTGAGAGGCCACCATTTTATATAGATCCTAAAATACAGAACAAACATCTCCCTTGTTTCGTAGGAGAGAGATCCATATCATACGAGTACATTCATCAATGAAAGTCACAAAATAACGAGGACCATATAAAGTAGGGACTTGAGAAGGTCCCCAAACATCAGAGTGGATAGTCATAAAAGGTGTATTACTCTTATTATAACTAGGCAGATAAGAAATTCTATGGCTCTTTGCCATTTCACAAATGTCACAATTAAATGTAGAATTCCTATGTGAAAATAAACTTGGTTTTAATTTGCGAAGATAATTAAATGAAAGGTGACTAAGATGGCGGTGCCACAACCATGCCATATCTTCGTTTCCTTGATTCCCTCCAGTAGTATTTGCTTGACCAGGCATCTTATTGTTTGTAAGGTTCAAATTAAGAAAGTATAAATTTCCATGTCTAATACCATAACCAAGAGTCTGCTGAGTTGCAATATCCTGAAAAATACATTTATCAGGCCCAAAAATTACATTACAATTTAAAGCTTTTGTGATTTTGCTAACAGATAAGAGATTGGAAGAAAGGGAAGGGACTACAAGTACAGTATCAAGATTAATGGAATTTGACACATGCACTGGTCCTTCACCAGTAACGAGTGCAACTCCTCCATTAGCGGTAAGAATGTGAGGTTGAGTGGAAAAACGAATAGAGGAAAGATGAGTAGAGTCATTTGTCATCTGATTAGTGGCACCTGTATCAATAATCCATGTATTATTCATAGTAAGATAACTTTTGGACAGACCTGGATCATCAACTTTGGCAAAATATGCTGCAACTACTGTATTTGGAGTAGATGTAATCTCTCCTTCATTTGTTGTGGTAGTAATAACAGCTTGTCCAATTTTCTTCCGAGGTTTTTTGTAAAATCCCACCATTCAGGATACCCAATAATTTCATAGCAACGTTGTTCGGAATGTCCATCCTCACCACAATGAGCGCAACTATATTTATTTGCTTTAGTGACAGATTTTTTTTTACCTTTAGCTTGATGGGAATTTGCAGGTCGTGTGTGGGCGGTCAAGTGAACCATGCTATTTGACTGAACTTTAGGTTCCTCCATAGTTTGTCTCTGGTTGTGGTCTTTACGAACATACGCATAGCATGACTCCAGATCTAAGGGTGAGCCTTTTCTCAAAATTTCACTTCAAGCTTGATTGAATTCTGGGTCAAGACCAGCCAAGAAAATATGCACTCGAAGTCTAATCATATGTTTGTGCAGCGATATGATTACTTCAGCGTTATTTTCTTTCGTTTGAATACGGGCATCAATTTCCTAAAATATGCCAATCAGTTCATTACAATATTAAGATAAGGGCCTACCATTTTGATGAGTAGTAAATGATCTCCGATTCAGTTCAAAGATTTGTGTTTCGTCTGAGCCATCATAAAACGTCTTTGCAACTGCTTCCCATATTTCTTTGGTTGTTTGGAGACGAATGAATCGTTGCATCAAGAGTGGACTCATAGATTCAATAAGCCAATTCTTAACCCGGTTGTTATCAATAAGCCATGTTTCTAATTGCTTGTCATCTGCGGTTGGTTTCGGGATTGTGCCGGTAAGAAATCCAGATTTGTTTCGAGCTCCAATACGCATCTCCATAAGTTGAGACCATAATGGAGAATTTGTATCATCCAAGATGATTCCAGATGGGAAGGGGGTATTGTCTTGGACAATGATTCGAGGTTCATGAGGAATAATAGAAGAGGAGGGGATATTTTCAGTCATGATTGCAGAAGAAAAAAAATCAGTTTCTACATTTAGTATGGCTCTGAATCCATGTAGAAACGATAATAAAGAGAAAATATTCTTTTCCGTGTATTCTTTTATGCTAATAGGTAATTACAACCTATATATATACATCAACTTCCTACATTATAGGCTAAACCTAAACAAATCAATTATAAATAAGTAAATATAATATTTACATAATCTGACAAATTTGATAGCGGATTTCTCTCCCAAGATTGCTCACGCCAACGTACTCCACTCTTCTCCACAAAAACACTTGGGAGGATTGCACTAGTACAAAAGGAACACTGTCGCCGGGAAGTCCAGGAGTTTTTAGGCCAGATCTCCTTCCTCCGGTCGCCAATCGAGCCGCCGCTGCCACCGTTGGTCTCAGCTTGAGGAGACACATCTGCCGGTGTCACCATCTTTCGCCGCCGTCGCCGGTCACCGCCGCCGTTTTCCGACCACTCTCAAATCAGTGTGTTTCTTTCTTTCTTTTGCATATTATGGCATCATCTACACTTTCCTTTACTTCCTACCCTATTATTACTGTGGATAAGTTGATTGGAGGTGAGAACTATGCATCATGAGCCTGGATCACAAAGTCAGTCTCAAGTTTCCAGATATTTCACAAGTCACCACTTGTTACTTTGCCTCTTTCTACTTCATCGAGTAGAGATACAAGGTTAGCAACACAAAATTTATTGTTGATTCTCCAACTTGTTGTAGACTTGGCACTTGAATCTTCACTTCTCTTTGGTCAAAGTCTAAGCTTTATTTGGAATTGTAGTTCTTTTTCTCTTCTCTCACTAGTCGGGTTTTGCTAGAAACTTTGAAAGCTTTGAACACTTGATAATTTTCAATAGATTGACCAGCATATTCTCCAGACTTATTGAAGCTATTTATAGGACCATTATTTGAAATAAATCCGTTAATAGTAAATAAATTTCAAACATCTATTAACCCTTGGGTAATGACCAGTAGATATTGCAAGATGCTACTTTATGTAAGGTTTTCCAACTGTTGACACGCCTTTACCTACTATACCTTACTTTTTTGTACTGCACATTTTGTCTAGACTTTTAAGGAAAATCCTCCTTGGAATGTGTACATAGGACTCCCCCTTGGTAACATTTTGCATAAAGTTCATGACTTTTAAGGTTTCAAACTATTCGCTCAGAGAATGTCTCGAACAATTGATCCTTGAGGCCAACTCTTACCTTTCGAGTTAACTCTTCGCATCATAACCTTTGTAACCTTTCGAAGATGACTATATATCGAATAATTCCTACTACTCGAATAAGTTAACTGTTTGCTAAGTTAACTCTTCGAATCCCCACTACTTGGTTATGTTGAGCCTTCTACTCTTCGACCATTGCAACCTTCCACTCTTCTGAGTCTTCTACTCTTCGTTGCTTCTACTCTTCGTAGCTCCTCGTTATCTTTAACTCCTCGTTTGAGAGCTGAGTTTACTGCTCGAAGTGTAACTCTTTGAGTTACAATTCTGACTCCTCAGAATTATTTGAACATAACATAATTCCTAAGTCTAGAAGAGTACAACGAATAGGGAACTAAAATTTTCTTATAAGTTTTTGATATCATCAAAATCTAATTTACACGTATTCCTAAAAAATTTAAATTATTAGTGAAAATAAATAAATATTTATGTACACATGAGAACTAGAGAATGTTTGAATTCTCGAACCGAACTGAACCGAAATCCGAGTCGAAACTGAACTATTTCAAACCGAACTAAAATTTGAAACTGAATAGTTTCATTTTTTCAAAACCAAACTGAACCTGAAAAAATCGAACTGGAAATTGAAACGCCACCCCTAACCGGTGTGTTGAGCATATAATATATAAACATAAATGTGCAATCAAACTATCAGCTTAGGCTTTTAGTTGAGATGGAACATATGCTTCAATTTGGTATCAGAGCCAACCTCATGCCATAATACACACACACACACACACACACACATATATATATATATGTATGTATGTATGTATGTATGTATGTATGTGAACAAAACCAGAAGTAAAGAAGATATATCTGGTGTTTATTTCACTGTGTTTATTAGAAAAAGTCATAATAAATTATTTCTCATAAATATTAGCTATAACTCTAAATATTAGGAAGACCATAACAGTTTTCAAAAAAAAAAGAAGGAAGACCATAACAGATTAAAACCAGACTAAATAAAAATAACTGAGACAAGACTAAAAAAGATAAAATATGCAGTCTGTTGCACTAAATTTCAACCCCCCCCCCCCTCCCTTAGTGCAAACTCACTGTCAACCACACCAAGAGCACTTCAAACTTTGCCTTTCCAAGTGCTTTTGTAAATATATCAGCTATTTGATCTTCGGTGCGTACCTTCTACAATTGAATATCTTGAGTCAAGACTTTCTCCCGAACAAAATGGTAATGAGTATCAATGTGCTTTGTGCAGGCATGAAAAACTAGATTTCCTGCAAGCTTAATGGCACTTTCATTGTCACACCGAATAGGAACCGGATAATCCAAAACATTAAACATCTCTGTAATAAGCCGTTTAAGCCAAATACACTCTTGAGTAGCCAGGGTAGATGCTACATATTCAGCTTCACAACTAGAGAGTGCAACTATACTTTGTTTCTTACTACACCAAGATATCGCAGCGGAACCTGTATTAAAACAATAACCTGTCGTGGAACGTCTATCATTGACATCCCCCGCCCAATCTGCATCAACAAAACCATTCAAAAGAAAAGTTGCACATGGTTCATATAGTAACCCAAGATTTAGAGTGCCTTTAACATAACGAAGAATTATCTTAGTTACAACAAAATGACTATCATGCGGTTCTGTCATAAACTGAGATATGACACCTATAGAGTATGAAATGTCAGGCCTTGTAATGGTTAAATAGTATAAACTACCAACAAGTTGACGAATAAACTACCATAAGAGTAGTCACTGGTTTTGAGTCACCCATACCAAACCGATCCAATAACCTTGCTGCATATCCGCTTTAGGAAACAAAATAACCATATGCTCTTTTAACTTCGAGACCAAGAAAACAATTAACTTTTCCTAACTTTTTCATTTCAAAACGAAGAAACAAAGCATCTTGAGGTTGATGAATTTCGGCACTATCATCGCCAGTAATGATCATGTCATCCACATATAGAAGGAGCATTGTACTCCCAAATGAAGTCTTCTTAACAAATAAACTTGAATCTGCATCAGAAGACTTAAAACCACAAAATGCAAGGTATTGAGCAATTTTACCAACCCAGGCACGTGGCACTTGTTTGAGGCCGTACAAAGCCTTCTTGAGGCGACATACATAATCTAGAAAGGTTTTAGAAACAAAACCTATTGGATGCTCCATAAAGATATCTCGATCTAACTCCCCATAAAGAAATGCATTATTTACGTCTAGTTGCCACAACTTCCAATTTTTGGAAGCAGCCAAAGAAAACAGCGTCCGGATTGTGGCCATTTTAGCAATAGGACTGAAGGTCTCTTCATAATCCTGACCATATGCTTAAGAAAAGCCATGAGCTACAACACGGGTTTTATAACTTTCAACATAACCATCAACTTTTTTCTTTAACTTGTAGACCTATTTACAAGTAACTAAATCAACACCCTTCGGTTTCGGAACAAGTTCCCAAGTGCAATTTTTGTTAAGTGCCTGTATTTCATCCCTCATCACTTCTTCCCATTCAAAAATGCCTTTAGCTTCTTTATAACATTTAGGTTCTTCAAATGAATCACCTAACAAAAAACTAGATGCAATAGTGCAACAATCTAATTGAACATCATAGTCAGAGAAATAATTAGGTTGTTTTTTTTTATTGTCTGGAGGACCTCCAAACAACAACCTTCAGGACCTCACCTTGCTAAATATTTTCTCTAGAAGAAACATTTGAGACTCCACCTTGCTGTATATTTTCCCTTGAAGAAATATTATTACTATCTCTGCAACAAGATTCACCAGCATAAAAAAAAAAGGTGAAAGATCAATTACATCCCTATTCTCATTATCATTAGTCTGATGTGATGAAATCTCATAAAACACCACATCACGAGTGATGATAACTTTCTTTGTTTCTAGGTCCATACACCTCCAACCTTTCCTGTGAGCATCATAACCAACAAAAATGAATCGCTTCGCCTTTGGGTCAAGTTTACTTCGATGTATTTTCAAGATATGGACATAACAAATTGAGACAAAAACCCGAAAATAACTTACATTGAGTTTGTAATGGTATAAAACTTCAAAAGGAGATTTCTCTGTTCCTGGACAGGGAGGTATCCGGTTCACAACATGACAAGCTAATTCAACCGCTGCAGCCCATAACTCTCGTGGAAGATTCTTTGCATGCAACCAAGACAAACATATAGTCATTAGATGCGCCAACTTGCGCTCAGCGACTCCATTGTGTTTAGGAATCTCCGGACAGGTCATTTGACGTTTAATTCCATGACTACTACAGAAACTCATGAAATCCCCAGAACTATATTCTCCCCCATTGTCTGTACGCAGGCACTTTATTTTCATTCCAAATTCAGTTTCTACAAGCTCCTTAAATTGAACAAATTTAGAGAGGACTTCACTTTTGTATTTCAAGAAAAAAAAACCTAAATGTAATGGGAAAAATCGTCAATAGGAACCATTACATAACGAAACCCAGAATAATTGGACGTTCTTGTCGACCCCAACAAATCTGAATGCACTAGTTGTAGCACATCAGTGGCTCTATTCTTCGAGGTTGGAAAAGGAAGATGATGTGATTTTCCAAATTGACAACCAGGACAAACCACATCTTGATGAATTCCCATTAAGAGTGGAATTCCATCAAGAAGTTTGTTTGTTGAAATTTTATGCAGCAATTGATAACCGACATGGCCTAGTTGAGCATGCCACAACGCAGCACTCAAGTTTTCTCTTGCCTTTTCAACATATGCACTAGTGGTAGATAAGACATAGAGCGAATCTTTTCTATTTCTAGTAAATAAAACATCAGCATCAATGTTTTTCACATTATAAAAAAAATTCACATCATCTGGACCAAGAAGAACATACCTCCTAGAATCAACAATCTGTGACACCGAAACAATATTCTTTTTCAAACCTGGAACATGATAGACATCTTCCAGAGAAACATCATAAGCATCTCTCCTCATATTAAGGTGCCCTTCTTCCATTACTTGATGTAATGAATTATTAGTAGTGACGACTGCTCTATTTCTATTATGCGAACAAACAATTGAGAGTAAGGAGATATTTCCAGTTACATGGTGAGAGCAACCAGAATCAATAATCCAGTCTGTGCTATAATTTATAGAAGCAGTATTACCTCGTTGCTCAACCGAGCTTAGAATAACAGGTTGATCAACGGCTTCAATAGACAAACAATGCTCCCACTCGGGTAACCAGATTCCATAGGAGTAGTCACTGGTTTTGAGTCACCCATACCAAACCGATCCAATAACCTTGCTGCATATTCGCTAAGGGAAACAAAATAACCATGTGCTCTTTTAACTTCGAGACCAAGAAAACAATTAACTTCTCCTAACTTTTTCATTTCAAAACGAAGAAACAAAGCATCTTGATGTTGATGAATTTCGGCACTATCATTGCCAGTAATGATCACGTCATCCACATATAGAATGAGCATTGTACTCCCAGATGAAGTCTTCTTAACAAATAAACTTGAATCTGCATCAGAAGACTTAAAACCACAAAATGCAAGGTATTGAGCAATTTTACCGAACCAGGCACGTGGCATTTGTTTGAGGCCGTACAAAGCTTTCTTGAGGCAACAGACATTATTCGGAAAGGTTTTAGAAACAAAACCCATTGGCTGCTCCATAAAGATATCTCAATCTAACTCCCAATAAAGAAAGGCATTCTTTACGTCTAGTTGCCACAACTTCCAATTTTTGCAAGCAACCAAGGATTGGGGTCATTTTAGCAACAGGACTGAAGGTCTCTTCATAATCTTGACTGTATGCTTGAGAAAAACCACGAGCTACAAGACGGGCTTTATATCTTTCAATAGAACCATCAACTTTTTTCTTTAACTTGTAAACCCATTTACAAGTAACTAAATCGACACCCTTCGGTTTCGAAACAAGTTTCCAAGTGCAATTTTTGTTAAGTGCTTGTATTTCATCCCTCATCGAACACCACACCACGAGAGTTGATAACTTTCTTCGTTTCTCGGTCCATGCACCTCCAACTTTTCCTGTGAGCATTATAACCAACAAAAATGCATCGCTTCGCCTTTGGGTCAAGTTTACTTCGATGCATTTTCAAGATATGGACATAGCAAATTGAGCCAAAAACCTGAAAATAACTTACATTGCGTTTGTAATGATATAAAACTTCATAAGGAGATTTCTTTGTTCCTGGCCATGGAGGTATCTGGTTCACAACATAACAAGCTGATTAAACTGCTGCAGCCCATAACTCTCGTGGAAGATTATTTGCATGCAACCAAGACAAACATATAGTCATGAGATGCGCCAACTTGCGCTCAGAACACAAAGATTTGACTTTCACAAAATAATCTGGAATCGAAAGATTACCTTGGACCATCCTAGCAAGTTCGTTCTCCAAATATTGGAGCCTCATCGTGTTCTTACGGCCGAACAACTTCTCAAATGTCTCCCACACTTCTTTAGGAGACCCTTTACCAGGAACATGCTCGATGTAATCCTTACTGACCGACGTTCGTAAAGCAAACCAGCTTTGCCACACTTAATCTTCCACTTTCATTGTAACTTGGCATTCTGTGGAGTATCTACTGGAATTACCTCCTCACCAGAGACAAGGCTCCCACAAATCTTGCCCTTGTAGTTAAGCTTCCATGCATTGCCTCCAATAACTATAATTATCACCAACAAGCTTATCAATAGATATACTGCTTCCATTCATTTTTTCTGAAGTCAAACGTGGGCTCTTGATACCATAAAACTATATATATATATATATATATATATATATATATATATATATATATATATATATATATATATATATATGAACAAAACCAGAAGTAAAGAAGATATATATGGTGTTTATTTCACTGTAATGACAACATCCAAAAGCAGTCACTAAATACAAAAAAAATACCTCAAAGACCTCAACTGAACTAGAAAAAGTCATAATACCTCAAAGTCCTCTAAATACAAGGAAGACCATAACAGATTAAATCCAAACTAAATAAAAATAACTGAGACAAGAATAACAAAGATAAAATATGCAGTATGTTGCACTAAATTTCAAAATGCCAAAGGTCATGTGTTCAAATCTCCTTGTCACTCAATAAAAAAGAGACTATGGTCCACGTGTTTCTTGGAGCCCATCAAAAAGTAATCGGTCCACACATGTGAGGGGGCGTGTTGAGCATGTAATATATAAACATAAATGGAGTTAATTCCATTTTTTGTCTTAGATTTATAGGTGACAATCCACTTTTAGTCCCATTTTATTAGAACATTCTCATTTGGTCCTAGTATTATTGTGGTATGACTAATTTTAGTCCTATAGCAACAAAATCGTTGAAATATCGTTAAATACAAAGACATTTCAATCTTTTCTATACAAAGTAAGTTGAACTGTTATATTTTTTTATGTTTATTGTTTTGAGAATGATCATAATTGGAGACCGAAATGTCCTTGTATTTAATCTGATTTGTTGATAAAGGACCAAAAATGGTCATGTCACAATAATACTATGACCAAAAATAGATATTCTAATAAAATAGGACTAAAAGTGGATTGTCACCTATAAATCTAGGACCAAAAATGGAATTAATTAAGTGTGCAATCCAACTATCAGTTTAGGCTTTTAGTTGAGATGGAGCACATGCTTTAATTCGGTGGAGTTGTAGAGTTTGGTAAGTACATTATGAGCTTCATATATATATATATATATAGACTTACTATACAAACTCATCTTTCAAGATAACTTGCACGCAAGTTGGCAGCTTTGAAATTTAATGCAAATATCTACAATTTGCTCATAAATAGATCGATGTGATATAAGTCTGAATTATATTGATTGATATGTATTAGCTAATAATAGTAAATATTTAACCAGAAAATGCGCTAAAAGTACTGTATAGTTCATAACATATGAATGCTACCCTTTACCAGACATTAAATTATGAATGCATGTCCATAATGTACATATTGAACTTGAATTGGGATTACTACTAATTTCTAACACCAACAACCTGCTGGTACTATACAAAACTCAGAACCTTAAACTTCAATCCTAAATATCTACAAATTGAATGGATAATTTTAATTTGGTGGGTGGGCCTATAATTTCTTAGTAAGAGATTAGCAAGCTGATATATATCAAGATAAACTTGTTATGATCTCATATAAATTCCACATCCTTGATGAGGGCAAATTATGCTGGGGACCCCGGTCCACCTTGCAAGGTGGACCTGGGTCCAAAACTACGTCGTTTTTGTCTCTTTCTTCTTTTTTTTTTTCTTTAAAAAAAATTTAATAAACATATTGCTGAATATAGAGTTGTCCAAAAATGTATGAATGTAGAGGTTTCAAAGTGTGAATGTAGAGTATAGAAATCGTGAATATAGATTTATGATTGTGTGAATGTAGAGTTGCCAGAGATGTGTGAATGTGGGGGTTTCAAAAATTGTGAATGTAGAGTATAGAAATCGTGAATGTAGAGTTATGCATGTGTGAATCTGTAATAGAGTTAAGAAGTTTTAGCAACTTGTAGCCTTGTAATGTGTGAATGTGGAGTTCTCAAGTTGTGAATGTGGAGTATAGGACCTGTGAATATAGAGTTTTGAATGTGTGAATGCATAACAGTGGTAATATAGTTACTAAACATATAATCCTGTAATGTGTGAATGTGGAGTTTACAAATTGTGAATGTAGAGTATAGTGTATGTGAATGTAGATCCAGGTCCACCTTGCAAGGTGGACCTGGGTCCACGGCATAACAACCCCTTGATGAGTAGTACTGGTCAAACAACTCTTATAATATCAATCTATTAATCCATACTATTAATAAAAACAAAATCCTCAATGTATTAATCCATATGGTAATACAATTTCTAATAAAATATATTCTTCCCTACGTTCTTATTCGTAATACGATTCTAGATTAAAATTACTAATCGTAATAATATAGTACATATTTTTTCCCTGCAATGCAATCTATACTGTTAATAAAAACAAAATCATCAATTTTAACTTCCCGCCCAAAACACTCCTATACTATTAAGGTTCGCCTAATATTGTAAAATATGGTAATACAATTTATATTCGTAATACAATTATACATTAAAATATGGTAATACGTACAATTCCTAACAAAATATATTCTTCCATCGTTCCTATTCGTAATGCAATTCTAGATTAAAATTACTAATCGTAATAATACAGTACATATTTTTCCCTACAATGCAATCTATACTTCTATACTATTAATAAAAACAAAATTCTCAATTTTAACTTTCCGCCCAAAACACTCCTATACTATTAAGGTTTGCGTATTATTGTAAAATATGGTAATTAATCAGTACATGTGCGACATGAATATTGCAAAAGGATGAACATATTTAAGTTGTAACTCTTTGTGTAAGGCAGAACCAGACGGTGAAAATCTATTAGAAGTACACACTCCTAAATTCTTAAATAGTTTGAGATTGTATGATTTTCTTAATCATTCATTGACATTAAAGGTCGGTGCACCTGTTATGTTATTGCGAAAGATAGACCATTGGTCTTTATAACGGTACACAACTCATCATCACAAGATTGGCAGATCATATTGTTGAAGCAATAGTAGTTAATGGGACGCATGAAAGAACCAAAGTTCTTATCTCTCGAATGTCTCTCATTCTTTCTGATACGAGATTGCCCTTCAAGTTCCAGCATAAATAATTCTCATTGATGCTTGCATATGCCATGACTATCAACAAAAGCTAGGGCCGAACACTAACTCACGTTGGGTTATTGCTGAAAAAATCAGTTTTTAATCACAGTCAATTATACGTGACTTTCCCCTGAGTCACCCATACTGATAGCCTGAAAATGTTAATTAGTTCTAGACGAGGATGTACAAAATTGTGTTGCTACTACCAATGTTGTCTACAAAGAGATTTTCAATGACGTGTAAATACAACAAGTGATATTATATTTTTTCCAAGATGAAAAAATTGTTATATATCTACACAAAAATATATCTTCCATACATATGAATTAGAATAACAATTGATTCTTATAACTACATTACTAGAGAACGAGCATATTTGCCCAATTTATAAAAATCCTGAACAATGATATATAAAATCTCTAAAGTTCTAGTATCGCATGCGTACATCTACACATTAGCTATTAATTAAGCAATTATTTGCTGGAATTCAAACAAGGATAACATCAGAAAATATAATCGATCCAAAACATATCTTTAATTGCACTATATAATATTTGATATTATAATTTATATAATTATATGTTGATCTAAATATTCTTAATATATTATAACAAATTCATTCTGTGCATCGCACGGGTGAAAATACTACAGATAGCAAATTCTGCCATAGGCTCATCAAAGATCTACATCGGAATTGAGAGGAGCCAAAGTTAGAGGACATCCAATATGCAGACTTATTTGATTCTCTATAAATGTGTTTAATAGAGCAATTCCAACCATAGTGTACAGATCTCCATGATTATGTTGAGATAACCTACATTTTTTGATAAATTATTTTACTGATAAATTTTATAATAAATTAATGAAATTATATGTATAAATGTTATGCGCAAATCTTTGATTTATAAGAAAGTCCCTAGTCATTATTCGAATGTCATGTGCTCTAGTGAAACCTGTCTTGTGACCTTAGTCCACAAAAGACCACAAAGTGATAAACCAGTTTAGATTGTTCATAACTGACTAGTTCAAAAAAAAAAGTAAATATATAGCTTGAAACATTGTGGTTACCAAGTCAACTGTTCAGCCAAATCAACTAAGGTGGTAAAGTTTGGTGAGTACATCACGGGCTTCATATATAGATCAGCCGTACTAAAAAAACTCAATTTTAATTTCAAGATGACTTGCATCACAAGCATGCAAATTGGCAGATTTGAAATTTAATGCAAACATCTCCAATTATTCACACACCAAATGCTCGTAAATTCATTGCTACAAAAGAAGTGGCATGGCTAACTGGGTGAAGTTTGCTTCTTGTATTAGAAGTTCACAAATTCGATTATTATCAACAACCTTTTAATCAAATTCGTTGCACAAAATCAACAAAATTTATTCAATGCACACTATCAAATAATGGTTGGAGTTTCTCTCAACTCCTAATAATAATAATAATAATAATAATAATAATAATATAACTACATGAATGCCTTACCTGGCATGAAAAAAGTAAATACCAGAAGGCATAGCATGTGTGTCCTTAATGCAGTGATGTGATTAATTACAATTAAATTTTAACGCCAACCTACTACAAAAGTCAACATAAACGTTCTCTTAAATATCTACAAGTTGTACCGATAACTTTGTCCACAAAAGGTAAAATACTATCATCGATTCAAACTCACACTCTAGCCGAACAAAATAATAAAGGGATAAATTACAATGATTCAACGATCTATTAGATGAGATAACTAATACTTGATATCCACATTTGATTCTATCACCTAAGAATCAACTGAGATGCCGTGTGAGTATTGTAATTCTACTAATAGCTTTAAGTTTTTAACATATATGACGGTTGAGCTATAGCTTCTTAGTATGAGATTTGAAGGTTGATTTCTATTGAGAGAAATTTGTTATGATCTAATTGCATCTGTTTCACAAAAAGTACGTTGAAAAATATATATGCCTTTCATCTTGGGATCGGATGATCACGGTTCAATTTGAATAGTCTAGTTCGAACTGAATCGTATATTGTAAGACCCTAATCGAAACCAAAATCATACGGTTTCGATTCCGGTTCATAAGTTCCTATTAAAAAAACCAAACAAAACGAAATAAGAATTTAAAGTTTACTATTACTCCGTATTTGATTGAAGTTTAAATAACAATTATTTGAATTGATTAAAGTTTAAATAAAAATTATTTGATTAAAACTTAACTATTATTTGATTAAACATTAAACTTTAAATAACTTAAAGTTTAACTATAACAATTATTTTCATTTTTTTAGTTTAATTTTAAAGTTTAAATATGTGATATAATCATTTAAAAAATATTAGAATGAAAAAATTTTAAAAAAAATTGTTGAATTTTTACTATTAAAAAAAAACAGAATTAAAAAAAAAAACACCGAATAGAATCGGCGGTTCAAACTGAAATCGTTCTAGAAGGTTCCGATTCCAGTTCAGAAACAGAATCGAATCGTGGTGACCCTACTTTCACCTATTGAATTGATCTTTTAGATGGTTTGAATGTCTATGATTGGTGCTCAATATGAGAGCAATTGTAATGAACCAATGAACAAGACGAGTTAGAAAAAAGTTATTTGGTTCTTAATGATATCGAGAGACGGTAATTTAGGTTTTGAAATATATAGTTACTGAAATTCTGAAAACAATCTCATTATTTATGTACAATATAATCACTGTTATTTAAAGGTTAGAAATGATTATATATTATATTTTAATGAAGATATATATATATATATATATATATATATATATATATATATAATCATTTTACTTGTCATATTCACTATATATTCAATATTGATAAAACTAACTCTTATTTAGTTTCTTATTTTCTTTAACATTTTTCTTATAAATTTTTAATTCATTTTTTTGGATTTAATAATACTTTATTTTGATGTAATTTCTAAACATATACATCTTATAAAATAATACAAAACTAAATATAAAAAACATAAATTATAAATAAACGAACCCGACACAAAATGAAATGGAGGAATATTAAATTATATACATACAATTTGTATGCAAGTATTGTAATTCTCATATCTAGATTTTTTTTTCTTTTGCAACTAAACTGCAAAGGCATGCGTCTTCATTTACAATTACTATACTGTCCTTACCATGAACAATGCTAATATAGAATTTCTTTTGTTTTTTAGTATATTGAAGGTTTTTTTTTTTTTTTTTTTTTTTGAACATGAAGGTTCTCATTTTTAGTGTACTATACGTTAATTTTTAAAAGTTCATTTTTATTGTAATGTAAGTTCATTTTTAGTATATTACTTAAAATGAATTTATTATATTAAAAATAAATCGTCAATATACTAAAAATAAATATTTGTTGTAATTGTATGCCCGTTGGCCATTAGCTCCTAACCGATGAATCAATGAACATTGCTGGTAAAGAGAAAAAGAGATAATGAGAGACAATAGTGTAGGGGCTAATCTCAGTTTCATTAACCATCCAAACAATACAACATAGGTAAGTATATATACAATACAGAAATAATGGATACAATAATGACATGCTTAATTACCGGACAGTTACGCCCGTTACAATAGAAATAATGTCCACATTAATATATATTTATAACACTCTCCCTTTGACATTATTTGTCAATGATCTTGTTTCATTAAAAACGTGCTAGGAAAACCCTGTGGGAAAAACCTAGACAAGAAAAGAGTACAAGATATATGGATAGTATTTTTAAATACATTCATGCCTCATTAAAAACTTCATTAGGAAAACCACGTGCGAAAAACCTACTTGAAGAAAAGAGTACATGATATTTGTAAACTTATATATATTGTACCGGTTGCCTCATTAAAAACCTTAAGTTAAGAAAATCACGTGGGAAAAACATAGTTAAGGGAAAAAGAGTACAACCATAAGCCTTCGGGATATAATCTTCAGGATTTGGGTTTGTCTATTTAAGTATTTTATTTGCAACTTTTCCCATCGACACTATTATATCATACTCATGCCTCGTAAAAAACCACACTAGAAAAACCCAATGGTAAAAACCTAGTGAGGAAAAGAGTGCATGGTATGTCTGTATTCATATGTTGCAAAAGTACAATTGTTAGTCTTTTAAGACCCAATCTTCAGGATTGATTCGAGTAAATGTAATCTCCAGCTCCCCCTGAAGATGACAATCTTCAAGTTCTACATGATAAAATTATTATTGTTTCAAAAGGTGTAGAGAAGATGATATGGTACAATCTTCAAGATTGCCACTATAAGTTAACATTTTATACAATGATCTCGTGACTCTTCTGGAGTTTATGTGGATTGAATATTTATATAGCATGCCTAATATTCCTTAACCATACCACTTAAAACACACTTTTATTATCCTCCCAAAAGGCAGTGGAGGTAAAACAAACATAACTAGTTTGGAATTTAGCATCATGGAAATAAAAAAGAGTCAATACCAAGCGGTCTATGGAAAACACACATTGGTTTATCGCATAAATTTATAAATCGAAAATACTAGAGGATATTTATAAATCGCACTAGGTGTTTATTAGTAACTTTAATTGTAAGGACAATATCAGTCCTGATGTGATCATAGAACTTCTAGTTCTACAGTAGTGCTCCAATAGCAATGAAGTAATGGACTTCAAGTCCCAAAATCTCCTTTCGTGCCTCAGTGGAGGCGATACTGACTCTTTGTGCTCCAATAGGTTGAGAAAGTATGTATGAACATATACTACAATGTAATAGAGTTAGTTGTATTAAAAAAAAAAAGTCCCAAAATCTCCTCATTATCATTTTTGAGTCCAAATGGTCATTTATCTACTTCAAGAGATTATTGGACAAACGTTAGTGTGATAAGTCAATTGTACTTATCCATATAAAATATGTTAAAGACATTTTTCCAAAATAGACTAACTGGTGTATAAAATTCCTTTCAGGGAAATACTCAATCTACAGGTTGAGATAATACTTGGATTTCCAAGCCTTTCATTTTAAAAACTCCATCTTTAGACATGGACTAACATCATCAAATTTAGCAATTCTACGCTCATAAGCAATTCTTTACACGTAACTACGCTCATTTACAACTCAATAAAGAACACGTATGATACATATTATCCCTTCTAAATGATGGTAATAACTCCATTCGCAACTCTTTAAAGAATTCATAATGACCCGTAATTCCATCTTCAAAATGAGAATTACTCAGTCAATCATTATCTGTGTTAGGTCATATAAAGACCATAATACTTTTTGTGTTGTGATTTTCACTTTCTTTTATATCTCCAATGACCACATGATGACTCATTATCATGTGGTCATGACATTTATTAGCTGCATATCTAAGTCTATTCTACCAATGATCGTTGGTCATTAGCTCCTAACCGATGAACCAATGAACATTGCAAGTAAAGAGAAAAGAAATACTGAGATACAATAGTATATGGGGATAATCTCAGTTTCATTAACCATCCAAACAATACCATCCAAACAATACAACATATGTAAGTATATATACAATACAAAAATAATGGATAAAATATGGCATGCTTAATTACCGGACCATTACGTCCGTTACAATAAAAATAATGTCCACATTAAAATATATTTATAACAATATTGTATTTTTTAAAACAAAACTACATTTATAAATCATAATGCGTCATGTCTACAAACCAAATCAGAAATAAAACGAGGATGAAATTAAAACACTCAATCCTCCCATCCCTCGCAATACATAAAGCTTGCTTAGCTAAACAATGAGCAAGCACGTTCACAGAACATTTAAGAAAACAGAAATCAACTCTAGGCAAATCAATCAACTGTTGGTGGATCTCCTGGTACTGTCAAAGCGGGCCAGCCCGCGCCACCGCGGGCCTAATTTCTGGCGAATCTTTGCGGGTCGGCTAGTTAAGCTCGCGGGCTAGGGTAACCCTAGCCTGTTCCATGCGGGTTGGCGGGCCCCGCGGGCTTTTGTTGTTCTTGTTTTTTTTTTTTTTTTATATATTTACATTGAATATATATGTATATATATTTAGTGTACACAGTACGTTTACACATGAATATATGTTACATATATTCATGTGTACACTAATGTGTACACAATGTGTGTGTATATATATATATATATATATATATATATATATATATATATATATATCTCATGTGTACACTAATGTGTACACAATGTGCCCCTAACCCGCTCCACCACGGGGCTGGTGCGGGCCAGCCCGCGGGTTTCAGCCCACTTTGACAATACTACTCCTGTATAATGCCTTCAGAAGGAGTCAAGTTCCCATTACTCTGAACTGCATTTGTCACAACTTGGGCATCGATCTCGAGAACCACTTGTTGTCAACCATTGTGCTTTATCCAGTTCAAAGCCTTCCGGACACCAATTGCTTCCGCCTCACGAGCTGAGTAAAGGCCTGCCATAGTAAACATCACGATCCCCACCACCGTACCCACCGCATCACGCACGCTCTAACCAAAACTCATACGGCGACCCGCTGAATCCATTGCTACATCAATATTAAGCTTTAAGATTAGAAATTTGCAAGTGGCGGCTCCTAGTTTTCCATAGAAACAGTTGGCATACTACCAGTGCTCCGGACCTCCCACACTCACGAACTGCCCTCCAATTCTGAACGTATATAAAACAAAACAATTTTCACCATTATATTTAGATCTTGGCAATGATGTTTCTAAATCATAGAGTTCATATCCTCACAAATTGCCCAACTAATCATAACCACTTAAGCATATTCTTGGGCAAGACCTCCCACATCTCTCCATAACCCACATATAAATAGAATCAACATGGTTTAGACTTTAATTCACATTTAAAAAATGCCATCAATTATGCATAAAGGAACAGTTCGCAAACAAATGAACAACAGTCTCATTTGCCATCCCACATAAAGAACAAATAGGATCACAAACAACCTGTTTAACATATAGAGCATCCTTAGTCTGTATTCTCAAAGTGAACAAAGTCCAGAAAAAACACTTTACTTTCGGTGGAATATTTAAATCCCATAAGCCAGCCCAAATGACATTCCTCTCCCTCATCTCACCCCCCAAAGCAATTCTATACCCACTCCTCATCGTATAGCTTCCCTTCTCCTCACTCCTCTAAAACAAAGAATCGTCTACTCGCACAAAAGGGATAGGTACACTCATAATAAGCTCAACATCTCTATGGCAAAAAAGATCTCGCAGCAAATCATAGTCTCATTTATTTGAGCTAGGGTAAAAGATACTACAAACATAAGGATTATTTAAGTAAAAAGGTTCTAGAGTAGAAATATATGGATTATTCTCATCCTGAAGACATGGATTTCCCCACACACTCACCTTACCCCATCTCCAATTCGCCCTTGTATTCCCTCACACAAAAGCCCCTGAACTTCCCAAATACTGGACCAAACAAAGGAAGGATTAGAACCCCTTTTAGCCTCCAAGAAAGAACAAACAGGAAAATACCTCGCTTTAAAAACTTTTGTCACTAAGGCATAAGGATGAGTCAAGAATTTCCACCCATGCTTCCACAACATAGCCAAGTTCATCTCCCTCACCCTACGAATGGCCATTCTACCAAACTTCTTTGGTATACACAACCCCCCCCCCCCGCCCCCCCCTCCCGGGTTTTCCATTTAATCCCCCATCCTTCCCTCCTCTCACAACCGCACCAAAAAAAATTCATAAGTGTCTCAAGTTCCCCACACAAACCCTTTGGTAGCAAAAAAGATGTCCATATCATAATTTGGAATACTTTGGAGAACAGTTTTCAACAAGACCTCACGCCCCCCTCGAGACAAAAAATGGTTCCCCCAACTCATAATTCTAGCATACAGCTTATCCCTAACAAAACCCAATATTTCCCTCTTTCTCCTCATCACATAACCCAAAAACCCCAAGTATTTATCCCTCCCCTGCTGCTCCCGGATCCCCAAGAGTTCACAAACAACCTCCTTATCCTCCTGGTGGACATTCCTTCCAAAAACAATAGAAGTCTTATAAAAATTCACGACTTACCCACTCGCATTCCCTACTCACTCAGAAGTGACCTTACAACCCCCGCCTTTAGAGAATTTGCCCAGAAGAAAAAAAGATAGTCATCCACAAAAAAACAAATGGGAAATAGACGGTGCCCCCTTCGCTACCCTCACCCCATGAATAGGCCCCTCTCTCCTGTTCCCGTAACATAGCACTAAGACTTTCTGCCACAAGAATAAACAAACAAGGTTACAAAGGGTCTCCCTAACACAATACCTAAGCAGAGGGATAATTGGTCCACAAACAAGGTTACAAATGGTCTCCCTAACACAGTCCCTAAGCAGGGATAATTGGTCCCCACTCTTTCCCCTCAACCAGAACCCTATATTGAATCGTTGATAGACATGCCTCCACCAATCTTACCCAACGAGCACAAAACCCCATTTTAAACAAAACGTGACTCGGGAACCCCAACTTTACCTGGTTATAAGCCTTGCTCATGTCAACCTTCAATGCCCCATAACCTCCTCTGCACCCCTATTGCCTATTCAGAGTATGAGCAGTCTCAAAAGCAATAAGAATACTATCAACAATGAACCTACCCGGGATAAAAGCACTCTATGCACAAGAAACAACATAGTCTAACAAGCCCCTCAACCTATTAGCTAAAACTTTTGCCAAGATACGGTACACAACATTACACAAAGAAATAGCCCGAAAATCATAAATTGACTTAGAGTATTTATGCTTCGGGATTAACACAATATGGGTGTCATTTACATTGGTAGGTAAAATCCCAGTAGAAATAAAAGATTGACAAAAGTAGACTACCTCGTCTCCCAAGATATCCCAATGCATCTGATAGAAAGCCGGCAATAAACTATTCAGCTCGGGTGATTTATCTAGATGCATACCGAACATGCCACATTTACCTCCGCCATCGACACCTCCGGGATCAGCACCGTGTTTTGGTCATTAGTAATCCACCCCTCCATACAATCCAGAAAAGGTCTGGCATCACCTACGTTGATAAGCACCAAGAATAGTATATATTAAGGGTCTAAAATAGGATAAAATGTAAAGTTTTGCCACCCGTTTATAACAATCTCATACATTTTAAGCTCGGATGTGATCAAAATCTTCTAACATTAATTTTAGGAAGAGTTTTGAAGTGTTTTCACAGATCGAAAAGGGATTCGAAGCCAAAATAGAGCAAAAGGCAAACGAAGCCGCGAAGCAGGAACCTCCCACGCAGCCCAAAACGCGTGTGGATGGGCGTGGATCATTTCCAGTAGCTCTCCACGCCCTCCACCATGCGTGGCGCTAGGCGTGGTCCGGCCACAGGGGCCACTTCGGGAATTTTGGTTTTGGGTTGCCTATTTAAACCCCTTTTTCGGATAGATGAGAAAGACCTAGCAGCTATAGAATAGTTTTAGATCTAAAGTTTCTTAGGGTTTTCTCCCCTCTTGGGGGAAAACTTTCTTTCTATTAGAGTAGATTCAAGAGCAAGATAGGAGGATTGAAGTTTCAAGAAAAAGATGTAAATGAGCCATTCATCATGGATGGTACTCTTCTCTTCAATGTTTTGATTTAATGTTTGCTTCTTTTGAAACTTTCATTTCTTCTTCTTGTTTCTTTATTTTAATGATAGCTTAGAGTAGAAAGGGGATTGGTGACCCCGAAGCTAAACTATGTGGTTGATTTGATATGACTTTGCTTGAAATATGTGAGCTTTGTGATTGTTGGATGATAAACTTGTGTGGTTGATGTTCATTATGCTTTGTGCCTAAGTGTGGCCACATTAGGTAGCAAACCCAGTGAAAGTGAGTGTATGCGCGATAGCGGCCACTCACGAGTCCAACTCACCCACATCTCCGCCCTTAGTCCGAAATGAAGAGGTCCGAGAGGAGTGGTAGACAAGGTGTTTGATAAAATGCCCCAACCGAATGAGGATGTGGGAGTCCAAGTGTGACGCCACTTGGTGAAGTGCCATGAACTCCCTAGTCAAATCCAAGTCATTTGCTTGCGAAACCACTAGATAGTAGACCACATAGGTTAGCCACGAGCCCCAATCTCCACCTTTTCTTTTCTTTAAATACAACCAATTTCAACCTTCAAACTTTCGTACAAAATGACCCTTAGCCTTAGCTATTCCCATAACTCTTTCATTTCAACCTCCTAAATGCCAACACTAATTCGTTCCAATTCGCCATCCTTGAGAGACACGACACTCGGGGAGTCTTGACTCTTCATTTTACCACTTCCATACCACTTATCACACCTCACCATATACACTCAGCATCATGCGTCGGTCGAAAATAGCTGAGAGAAATAATTGACCATCTCTGCCCCCATCTAAGCCTCACCCGTGACCTTATCACCCACAACATTTCGCAGAAAATGGATACGATTCCGTCGCCTTTGCCAGTTAATAGAATTATGGTAGAATCGGGTAATCAAATCCCCTCCCTTATACCACATTTCATTTGCCCTCTATTTCCACCTATCACTCTGAGTTTGTAATAAGAATAAATAACAACATTGACTCTCTTTAAACTCCCTTACACTACTCTCATCCCGCATACCTCTCCATCTCTCCATGCAATCCTTCCACTTTGCGATCTCCCTCACCTCCCCCCTATCCAGCTGATGACCGTAATTCCACACCATTTTACCACACTTTGCCAATCGCTCTACTATATCACAGTCCCGCAAGGACGTCTAAGCCATATCCACCACTTCCCTACATTCTGGCAGCAATCCCCAAGAATTCTCAAAATGAGGATGCCGATGAAACGACCGACACCCCCCTCCCCTGATTTACAACTAAAAATAAAGGCATATGGTCACTTCAACTTCCTTCAAGCGAACAAGCTTGAGCCCTAGGGAATAAATCACGTCATCCTACATTACCAAAACCCTATCGAGTTTCATTTGTACCTAATTACTAGTCCCCTCCCCCTCTTCAAAGCATATTGAAAACCCTCAAAGCTAAAATTAGACAAACTACTCTCCCTAATAGCATCACTAAAGCCCCTAAGAAGCCATGGTGGATGAAGAACCCTCCCAATCTTGTCCCATTATCACAATAAATCATTAAAATCGGCCATAAAGACCCAGGGAAGAGAATTTAGAGAAGACAAATATTGTAAGAGCTCCCATAACTCTTGCCTACGATTTTGATCCGGATGACCATAATAGCCCATGAAACGCCATCAAGCGAGAGAAGCCAGAGAAGTGACCACAGTATCTATGTAATGGTTTGAGTAGCCCTTTACCTCCACATCGAAGCCCCCATTCCACAAAAGGGTCAGTCCGCCACTTCTACCATTCGCCGCA
This sequence comes from Ipomoea triloba, assembly GCF_003576645.1. Classification (NCBI taxonomy): domain Eukaryota; kingdom Viridiplantae; phylum Streptophyta; class Magnoliopsida; order Solanales; family Convolvulaceae; genus Ipomoea; species Ipomoea triloba. Next base: position 23,048,679 of record NC_044917.1, read on the forward strand.
ACAACAAAACAATTATCATAACTAAGTTTAATACGAACCCCCTCCATCTGATTTTCAGTACACAAAGTTTCAAACATGAATAAAATATCGGGCTTCTTTTGTTTCACAAAGCCCAATAGAACTTGAACTGCCAATGGGTTCCCCAGTCCACGACAGTTCCAGCTAAGGCAACTCATTGGGCCTAGTGGGCCTATGAACTAGAGCCCACCTCATTAGTAGAAAAAGAACCAACTTTCTCAATAACCATTGGACTGACCCAATGATCGTTTACCGCACCCCCACTCCCTCCTCACCCAATCATCTCATCTTTTGGTCAACAATAATCACACCCTCACCTTCTCTCTCATCATTTATGTCTCCATCACACCCCTCTTTCCCACCCTCACTTTCGCTAATCACTTAAGCCAACGGTTTCTTCCTTAATGATTGAGGCATTGAATGCTCATCACTACCATCTGTTACTGGGCGTCCAACCTGACCGTCGCTGTGAGTAGACCCACTGCCACCAGCCAGATTCATCATTGTCGCAGACTCCAACACAAGCCATTTATTCACCGGTGTTGGCACCCCTCACCAACCTCCGACATGCAGCCAAGTCCCAAACGACTTCTCCACCCCCTCCCAATCTTTACCGAAACTTGTTAGATAAAACCTATCGACATGACCAAGTATGGAAATCATAAATATGCAATAAATGTAAAGAAGAAATAATATAAAGAAATAAACCACTTTGGTATTAAATGAAGGGGAAGAGTTGGTGAGATCCACTCCAAAGCTTCAATACAATGCTCCAAAATGGGTAAGTAGTGTAAATCTAAGCTAAGCAATGCAATATTGCTCTAAGGAAATGAGAGAAAACTAGTCTAAGCTATCTAGGGTTCGAACTTGGACACAAAATGCAGAAAATCAGCTTTTATACTATGCAGGGTACGCGGTATACGGCCTCCCACACAACCGTGTACATGGTCGTGTGGTGCCGCTGCTGAACAGGTACTGCGCCGGGGGCAAACGGCTACTCACACGGTCGTGTGAGGTCTTCTTTGCTTCTTTTCCTCCCGCAGTGCGCTCCGCTGCTCCTATCCTCCTTGATTGAGATCTTGGCTTCCAAAATTGTTCCAATATGCTCCAAGAAGTTCCGTATTGACTCGTTGTAACCCACTTTATCTAAGAACACCAAACCACACAAACAAGTCATAGATTCTACTCAAGTTAAAGCACTTTGTTAGCAAAAATAGTTAAAGTATGGGGCAAAAAGAGGTCAAGAATTAAAGGTATAAATAAAAGTTAGGGACAAATGTTATCTCATGTTGGATTGTTACTCAAGAAGCTAGTATTTGTACACGGACAATTATATGTAGCCACATCTAGAGTGAGTAATCATAAAGGTCTCAAAGTTTTGATTTGTAATGAGTTAGATAATAGTTGTAATTCAACCACTAATGTAGTTTACAAAGAGGTCTTTAATAATTTGTAATTTAAAATTTTTTCTCATTCTATATCACTAACGCTTATTACTTTAGAGTGCACAGCGGAATAAATGTATGTAAAGTGCTATAATAAAAAAATGAAGTGTTAGTGAAGTAATCAGTGCATGCTATGTGACGGATGCAGTTTTGCGTAGGGTTGAGATGTCAAAAGATATTTGTGTTAAAACGGAAAGTCGGTGATTCCCCGAGTGTCGGTCTCGAAGGAAGGACGTGGAGGTGTGTCAAATGTTCAGGAGTTTACTTGATTGAGTCATGCAAGGGATTCGAGTGTGGTGAGTGGTGAATCGTGAGTGAAGGGAGTTCATAAGGGTTGGTTTGAGTGCAGGAAAGTAATAAAGTAAGAGAGTTTGAAAATATGTAAAAGGGGTAGGGATTGGATAGTGTTCATCTATGTTGCATCTTGGTGTGTCTAAGGTAATGGATAAACAATGTAAGGATGTTGGCTATTCAAGAGTGTGTGTTCTTAGTCCTTTTCCACCTTTGTGTACTAAGGCTCCTTCGACTTAGGAATGCCTTCAAGCATCCAAAGCTCTAAGACGAATTTTATCAAACACTTGAGCTACACACTATTCTACTATTCTTAAGAAGTCCATATGGTCTTTGATTGTTTCAAAGCTTCAAATCCTAACTCTAATCAAAGACATGATAGAGTCAAGAGCTCAATCTCTCATCTAGATTGGCCAAATCCAAACAAGATCTCATCAAAACAACAATCAATAGACAAGAATAGATAATCCAACAATCTAAGCATTTAGATCCAAAATATAGATATAAGATCATCACACTAGCAACATATCTTCACACAATCGAAATCCCTAGATTAAACTTGCCACTCATGATATGAAATTCAAGACAAAAGCTAATTTAATCCAAGAACAAGATAGCAAAATAGAATAGAAATGTAATAGAGATCACCTAGAATGAAGTAGTCCTTCAATCCAAGCTTGTTGTCTTCTACAATGGAAATCTAATCTTAAACTAATCTAAAAAAAATGAAAAGAAAATGGAATAGCAAAAGTCTCTCTAAATTTCTGGGAACCTCCTCTGAAAATCTATCAAATGGGTTTAAATAGTCTCCGAAAAGCAACCCTAGCAAAACTTCCGCGCAATGCAGTCTCCACGCCAGCTCACACGCGTGTGAGCGTGCGTGGGAGGCTACTGGATTATTTCCACGCATACTCACACGCGTGTGGCCATCCTCTTGAGTCTTCCGGGGCTTCGATCTTGCCTGGTTTGTTCTTTAAGCTCAACTTTTGCTTCTATTGGCTCCCGAGACTCCTGTTTCACCTCCTTTAGGCTAAAAGTAGCTTTTGTGTGTTGGTTAGTGAATTTAAAGCATTTATGATCATAATTCATCATGTAAGGATGCTATAAACGTGACAAAACACCCTAATATGCACTTGATTTAAGGGTATCTCCGAGGCTTATCAAATTTTCCACACTTTGGTTCTTGCTTGCTCTCAAGCAAGACAATTTACTATTTAAGCACATAAGTCTCCGAGATGCCTTCTCATGTAAAACAAAGCTTTTGGAAAGTCAAAATGATGGGTGTCTAAAACTATTGAAACGGGAGAAATCATTTGTGTTATCTACAAAGGATTTTGGTCGGATGTCATCAACTCTAGAAATATTTCTGGGAAATAAAAACCTTTCGTGGATAATCAAGTAAAATAAAGGATCGCACTCCTCGCACCATACGCAAGCATGCATTTCCAAAGTTTTGGTTCACCTTCTATTTAATTAGGGCCTCTAGCCGATCCCGCTAGTGGGAACGATGTGCACTAGCTAATCAACTTTTCCAACCTTATATTCCAAAGCCCAACGTAAATATAAATGAGGGTAGGGGCATGGACCACTCACCGCTTTTGGCTTAGCGCGGTCCATCTTTTCTTCTCACTTCCTAGGATAACGTCATCGAGCCACCCGACTTCACATGGAGCTCCATGCTTTTTCGAAGACAGTGCAATGGGTACCCGAATCCTAGTGAAGCGGCTCACCTTATCTCTTATTTTCTCAATTCTTGGGATCTTTTTATGTGAACAACCGACTCCAGATAAAGGTTTTTGCTTACCGAAGACTATGGTTGAACACAACCCAACGAATTGGCTTCCCTCAATTTTTAAACTTGGTGATTGACCTTTTGCCTTTTCGACTTCTCTCCATGTCAACCCCTCATGCCTTTTTCTATTGTGATCAAGGGTTTTTTTCTCTCATTAAGCTTACCAACAGGCTCACCTTTTGCCACATGCCCTACCAAATTAGTCCAATTTCGGGCCTTGCTAATTTTATCTTTCTAAAATTAAAAAGTGCACACTCCCACTTCGAGGGATCCTTGACTAAGGTCCTACGTAAATAAGAGGTGAACATCATGCAAGCAGGCAAGAATATAAGCTTATTTGGCTCTATACACTCTCATGGGTGCGAAAAGTAACTTCCTCAAAGATATTTGAAGAGTAAAAATTTTTGGGCATCTAGTCAAAATTCTCTCTAGATAACACAAATAATAACTTTCTTTTCAAATTGAAAATTCACCCGTTTATCATTCCCAAGAGCTTCAACTTTCTTAATCTAAGCATATAAGCATATAAAGCACAAAGTGCGTCCTTTCCACACTTTAAGATAAACATCGTCCTCGATGTTTCCATACGGTATAGGGTAAAGGAACGAAATAGGGATACTAAGGATTAGACAAATAAAAAATCCCTTTCCAGACTTTGGAATTTGCTCTGGGATATAGGGTACACATCAAACGATCCTATATAACATGGTAAGCTCAAACATAACACATACACAAAGCTATATAAACAGATATTTCCACACTTTAAAGATCAAAACGGGGCTTAAAATTAGAAAAGGGATAAGAGGATAAACCAAGTATGCATCCCTTTTTCCACACTTTAGCTTCCAGCATAGGTCTGCTCCCGTTATCGATGCTCTATAAGAAATGGAGACATAACATACAAAAAGGGTTTTCGGAGTGCTATTCAATTATTGTAAGCTGATAGAAATATAAAAGCAATAAAACATAAACATAGATAATTAAGTATGTAAATATAAAACAAGAAAAATTATTCAAGTAACTAGCAAGTATTTAAATGCATAAAAAGTAAAGCAGTTGAAAAGTAGATAACATAAAGCGATAAAAATAAAGTAAAGGAAAGTAAAGTAAATAAAGTCGGAACCCCGCGCATAGGGAACCTAATGTTTAAGTGGGACAAACAACCAATGGTAGCCAATGTCATTCGGACTTCAGAATCACGGATCAAGAATCGGGATTGAGAATGGACGAGGGAGGCATCACTGATCGCCGAAGGAGGGAGGGTGGAACTGGCTATCAAATCGAGCCTGAAGCTCTTGAATTCTTCTATCATTTTCCTCCATTGCTCTTCGCATGCGAATAAGCTCTTCACTGTGGACGTCCTGCCTCGCAGATATAGAAGTGAACTGGCCTTCCTGCCATGTGCGCTGCTCATGCCAATAATTCATTTGCTCATTATGGAGCTGCCTATGGAAAGTCTGAGAAGCTTCCCATTCCATTGAAGTAGGGCCTTGCTCATGTGCTGCGGCTGCTTCTTCCTCCTCATTCTCTTCATTATCCTCGTCAGTGTCATCAGAAGCTTCCAAATCTAGCGCATCATCTCCTCCCAACCTCAGATGCATAGCAAAGAACTCACCAACGGTGAAAGCAGTCATGGAACCTTCATCCTTCTCATCCAAAAGAAGGTTTCCTAGGCCCAAACCCTGGCACAATCTAGTAACAAAAGGTCCAATAAAGACGGTCTAAACCTTAGGCTTAAGTTGGGTTTCAAGCCATTTCCTTACTTGCACGCCCATGTTGATGCTAACCTCATTCTCCATGCACCCCATGTAAAAGAGATCTTGCTTGTAGACTTTGTTTCGGTTGGTGGTCCTACCGGAGAGATTAACTGCAAAGGCTAACCTAATAGCCTTCAAAGCGTTCCTAGTGATGAGTTTTGCCTTTAGGTTGGAGGAATTGTAAGCTGCATTGTTAGTTATGCTCCTCCAGTACTGAATAGCAACAGCCTCTGAATCGAAATCTTCCTTAAAGTTCCTGAAGTATGGTAAAGAAATATCCACAGCATCATGGAATCTGAGAGTAACACCCAAAGTGTTGACTGATAAACTGTAGTGGTTGCCAAACAATCTGAACGAAATGGACTCTCTTGCATTATTAACTTCTTTTCTAATCTCAAGTGTCGCCAAGAATTCATAAGTGACTGGCGCATATGTAGGTCCTCTCCACTCGAATAAACGGCAGAGCTGAGGGTGCCTTATCAGTCCATTAACCTCGTTCAGGCAACCAAACTCTGTCAGAATATTGTCATCAAAGAAACGGCCGACGCATAGCTGCTTGCTTTTATAATCATCCACCAAGGTGCACTGAAGGGGTGTCAAGTGCCTAAGCGACCTTGATCCTCGCTCCTGTGGAGCTTGTTGAACTGCAGCTTGAGGTCGTGTTCGTGACCTACTGGATTCTCCGTGATCATGTTTGGATTTCTTCGCCATTTCTTTATATCGTCCCATCCTACAAAATTTTAGAAATTAACATTCATGGTAATTGGTTTTGAATAACTATCTTACAAAAAGACACCATTGCATTCATGTAAAATTCCTTGTCAAGATAATGGATTTCAAACATATAGGGTTAAGGATTTTCGAAAATTTCGCCATAGTTTCCCCTATATTTTGAACAATTCTATCATAAGAATATCAACAATATCATTCCATTATCACACACATGCATAATATCATCATAAGATAATTCAATTTGATAGTCAAATAAGAAGTCAACTACAAAAGTCAAGAATTTCAAAAAGTCAACTTCATCTTCTTCCCCAAATTCTAAAGTTAGGGTTTGAAATTGAAAATTCAATTTTTGCAATGTAGCATGTGGAAAGTCAAATTGATGGCATATAATAGTTATACAACAAGTTCACTCATCAATTTAAGCATCAATTTCATAAATTGGACAAGAAATTCAATAAACCCATTTGTTCAACAATGGTGTTCACACTTGAAGCTCAAATATAAATATCAATCCATCAATGCAATCATCAATAATGAAAGAAGACATCAAAGGATAGTTCTATGAAGCATTATAAACCAATTTAGACATTCAAATCATTCAAAAATATGCAAGGTAATGTAGAAAAAATTTTCACATTCAAGATCTTCCAAACTCATGGATATTCAAAATAAGAGGTTAAAAGATAGGATTTTACCTTGATAGTGATGTATTTAACCTTCTTTGAAGATGAAAGTAAGCACTATGTTCAAATCTTTGAGTAGGGAGTATGCCTTGCGTGGAGAAGAGAAGAAAAATAGGGTTGGAGAGCAAAATGGCGTGGGAAGGCCGAAAGGGGGGTTTTTAATCCGTGGGGGACGTTTCATGCCGGCGGCACGCGTGTGTGTGTGCGTGAGAGCTTACTGCCTCGCTCCCACGCACGTCTGCACGCGTGTGATCCTGTGTGTCAGCTCGGTGCAATATTTCCTTCCGATTTTGGGCTTTTCCTTCACGCTTGTACCTGTGTTAGGCTTTTCCAATGCATTTTTCAATCTCGAATCCTACAAGTTAGTCCTTAAAAACATGGTACCATTGGGTTGTAACAGATTATTAGAACAAAAACATAAAAAGATTATGAAAACAATTTATTAAATCTTGGGTTGCCTCCCAAGCAGCGCCACAGTTTACGTCATTGGCTAGACGCATTATACCTTGTTCGTTTTTCAGCCATATTCCTTGGTAGTGGGTAGGAAACATTTCGGTACCCACATGTTCTTCCATGTTAGCTTGTCATTTTTCCACTTCGGTTTTGACTTAGTATTCGTTCTGACCATCGCCCTTACCTCTTCATTAGTTCCTTCTGTCCTTGCTTTGTCATCATTTGAGGCTTGTCCATCAAATCTCAAGGTTATCTCCCCTGAGCTTACGTCAATGCTTGCGTGACAAGTAGCCAGAAATGGTCTTCCAAGAATTAAAGAACCATGGGGCTCTGCATCTCCCATCTTACAAGCAACAAAATCGACAGGCACAAGAAATTTTCCTACTCTTACTAGAACGTCTTCCGCCAAGCCTTCCGGATACCGTGTGGTCCCGTCAGCTAAACGTAGTGTCAGCCTTGTCGGTTTCAAGCTTGGTAAGTTCAATTTTTCAAAAAGATTTGAAGACATGACATTAATAGAAGCTCCAAGATCGGCTAGAGCATTTTGAGGATCCATGTTCTGTATAGAACAAGGAATCAACAAAGCTCCCGGGTCGCCCTTCTTTCTGGGGTAACCCTCAGTCAAACAAGCCGAAGACTCTTGGCTTAAGCAAGTAAAAGTATCACAGTTGTCATCTTCAAATAACTCGCGGCATTCTTTGTTATTGAAAAATTTTCGGATAAAAGCATTAATTGTACCTTCTCGTGCCGCTTCTTTCTCTTTTGCAGTTTTGGATTTGTCTTGTGATAGCTCCGTTTCTTTGGGGCGTACTTCCGAAGTGGTTTTTTCCTTGTTTTAGTTCATTGAGATTGTGCACGAATCGCTCGCATTTCTTAATTCAAGATCGGGACTACAAGAGGTAGTCTCGTCTTTTTTTCCTTCCTTCCTACATTGGCATATTCCGCATACAATATCCATCGGGTCACATTTTCCGTGCTTTTCTTCCTTAGCATCAATAGCATTGACTCTCTCCTTTGGATTATTCTGTGTGTTACTCGGGAGTTGTCCGTAGTGTCTCTCAGACATCATCTTAAACATTTGTGAGATTTGATTCTCAATGGTCTTATGTGTAGCTTTAGATTCTTGTCTGAGACTAGAAATCTCTTGTCTGATCTCCTGAGTGATTTCTTGTTTCAGATCAGCACGATCATTTTTCAATTCCATAATAGTCCTTGTAAGCCTTTCATCTACTTCACGGATATCATCTCTCCTTTGATGAGTCAAGTCCATTTGAGAGTTGTATTGTGGCCTGAATTGGGTCATTTGACCTCCATTGCCTTGGTTTTGATTGTACATCAGTCTGCCCTTGTCATTCTGTCCATAAACAGGTTTGTTTCCATAATTGTATTGTCCTCGTGCTTGATATCCATCATTGTTGTTCCATCCCTCACCCTGCTTCCAATTGTTATTCGATCTTTGATTCTGTCCATAGGTATTGTAGTTGGAGTTCCTTTGAAAGTCTACCGCCTCAACTTGCTCAGATGCAGACGAAGAAGTGCAAATATTAGTATCATGAGGTCTTCCACAGATGTTACAGTAAAGTGCCAAAGCCATACAAGGCTTGGGTTTTCCTTCCATTTTTTCTACCATGGCCTGTAGCTTTTTGATTTCGTGATTCATCGCTTCTATTTTTGCCTCACTTGCCACACGATTATAAACTTCATAGATGCCTCCATGCTCTCCTCGTCGGTCATACCAACAAGAGGTATTCTTAGATATTCTCTCAATCAATTCTTCAGCTTCTGGCAAAGCTAGGGAGACAAAGGCACCACTGGAGGATGAGTCAAGCAACATCTTTCCTTCGTCTGTTAGCCCTCCGTAGAATGAGCTAATCATGTCCCATAGGTGCATCAGATCTTGCGGGCACTGTCTTTTAAGAACCTTGAATCGTCTCCAAGCCTCTCCCAAACTCTCAAGCCTTCCTTGCTTGAATTCATGTATTAGCCTTCGAATCCTCATAGTCTTTGTAATGGGAAAGAACTCGTTCATAAATTCACGATGCAACTGCTGCCATGATCTGAAATGATTGTCGTCTTGGCTTTCCAACCATCGTGCTACCTCTCCTATAACTAAAAATGGGAATAATTTAAGTCGAACTATCTCCTCGCTAACGCCTTCTTGTCTGTACATCCCACATGCTCGTATGAACCTTGTTATGTGTGCATTGGGATCTTCATATGGTAATCCCGAGTATTGACTGTTCTGAACCAGTGTGAGAATAGTTGGATGCACGTGAAAGTTGACGTTTTCCATCAGCGGTACATAGATCGAGTTATGCATGTTAAAATCAGGGGTCATGTAATCTGCAATTGATCTTTGTGGTTCCTGAGGAATTCCATAGTATTCTTCTTCACGAATATTTTCTTGGTTGTTTGCTCTGTTAGCTTGTGGTTCTTTAAGAATTGGTTCTTCATGGTTAATAGGTGTTTGTGGAATAATTGGAACTAGAGGTGGATTTGGTACAGTTGTTCCTCTTCCTTGTGGATTTCTTGTTGCGCTTGATGAAGCCATTTGTGACCTTTGGGTATTTTTCTTCCTAGTTGCTCTATTGATTTCAGGAATGTAGAGTAGTAAGCCTTGATTTCCCTTCGCTCGCGTGTGCATTCACCTAGTAAGATTATTAATGAAACAAAGATTCCACAATTGACTAGAAGTAGTCAATTGAGTAAGTAGCAAAAACAAATGAAATAGAAATAAAACAAAAGAAAGTGGTATGGATTAACAATGCTCAAATCTAGCAATCATTCAATCAAAGTAAACAAAACATATGACAACCTATTGCCTTCCCCGGCAACGGCGCCATTTTGACGGATGCAGATTTGCGTAGGGTTGAGGTTTCAAAAGATATTTGTGTTAAAACGGAAAGTCGGTGACTCCCCGAGTGTCGGTCTCGAACGAAGGATGTGGAGGTGTGTCAAATGTTCAGGAGTTTACTTGATTGACTCATGCAAGGGATTCGAGTGTGGTGAGTGGTGAATCGTGAGTGAAGGGAGTTCATAAGGTTTGGTTTGAGTGCAGGAAAGTAATAAAGTAAGAGAGTTTGAAAATATGTAAAAGGGGTAGAGATTGGATAGTGTTCATCTATGTTGCATCTTGGTGTGTCTAAGGTAATGGATAAACAATGTAAGGATGTTGGCTATTTAAGAGTGTGTGTTCTTAGTCCTTTTCCACCTTTGTGTACTAAGGCTTCTTTGACTTAGGAGTGCCTTCAAGCATCCAAAGCTCTAAGACGAATTTTATCAAACACTTGAGCTACACACTATCCTACTATTCTTAAGAAGTCCATAGGATCTATGATTGTTTCAAAGCTTCAAATCCTAACTCTAATCAAAGACATGAAAGAGTCAAGAGCTCAATCTCTCATCTAGATTGGCCAAATCCAAACAAGATCTCATCAAAACAACAATCAATAGACAAGAATAGATAATCCATCAATCTAAGCATTTAGATCCAAAATATAGATATAAGATCATCACACTAGCAACATATCTTCACACAATCCAAATCCCTAGATTAAACTAGCCACTCATGATATGAAATTCAAGACAAAAGCTAATTTAATCCAAGAACAAGATAGCAAAATAGAATAGAAATGTAATAGAGATCACCTAGAATGAAGTAGTCATTCAATCCAAGCTTGTTGTCTTCTACAATGGAAATATATCTAAAACTAATCTAAAAAAAATGAAAAGAAAATGGAATAGCAAAAGTCTCTCTAAATTTATGGGAACCTCCTCTGAAAATCTATCAAAGGGGTTTAAATAGTCTCCGAAAAGCAACCCTAGCAAAACTTCCGCGCAATGCAGTCTCCACGCCAGCTCACACGCGTGTGAGCGTGCGTGGGAGGCTACTGGATTATTTCCACGCATACTAACACGCGTGTGGCCATCCTCTTGAATCCTCCGGGGCTCCGATCTTGCCTGGTTCGTTCTTTAAGCTCAACTTTTGCTCCTATTGGCTCCCGGGACTCCTGTTTCACCTCCTTTAGGCTAAAAGTAGCTTTTGTGTGTTGGTTAGTGAATTTAAAGCATTTATGATCATAATTCATCATGTAAGGATGCTATAAACGTGACAAAACACCCTAATATGCACTTTATTTAAGGGTATCTTGGAGGCTTATCTCTATGCGATGGAAATGTATCCAAGTTGTTCATGAGAGCAGAGATCATGCATGCAAAGTGATATGTACGTGAGAGTCGTAAATAAAATAGGAAGAGTTTTATAGTGGTTCGAAGGTGGTGTAATCCTTCAACTCCACTCTACTCCTATCTCCAAGAGAAAATCACTATTTCAGTCACCCAAATACAATAGTGAACAACCAAGTGCTAGTTCACCAACTCAGCACCTCTAAAACACGAGTGCTTCCGCACAAAGTCTGCATTCCTCAAGGCTTTCACAAGCTCCTCTTGTTACTCTTCCCTCTATCTACACCCAGTAGAGAATTTTGATCAAGAAAATGAATTTTCTTTTCTCTCTGCACTAGTACAGATCTGCACATCTGCTAGCCTCGTGGAAAGCCTTGAGCTTTCCGCGTCCCTTGTGAAAGGGTAGTGAAAATTTGAGCATACGCTACCCCTCTAAAAATATAATGGTAGTGGATTCTCTTTTGTTTTTTGTGCATCCGCTACCCTTCTGTATAATGCACCACAACTAACAGCAAAAAAATTAACCAGAACTACAACAGCGATGCATTGGCACTATAACACCAATCCACAAATACTATATCTTCAAGACGCACCAACCACCACAAATCTGCAATGCACAACCACTTCCACACCACCTCACAACATCTGCCACCACAATGCACCACAATACCAACGCAACCGCCCCACGATATCAACATCTAAACCCTAAACCCTAACCACTACACAAAAACCCCTAAATCCTAACACCCTAAAACTAACCCCTAATTACTAAACACTAAACCCTAAACCCTTATGTTGTTACAAAAATTGAGATTTAATTTTTGTATTAATTGACATATGCTGATCATGAACCAAAGTAAAATCAAAATATGACTATGTAGCTAATTGTCATGGCAAAATGAGAATACGTTATGGTGTTTAACAAGTAAAAGCAAGATGAGAATGGGAAAGTGCACGTACTGCTATTTTCATGGAAAATGGAGAATGCAATTTTGTGGCTAATTGTCATGGAAAATGTGAAATGAAAATTTGTAGCTAGATGGAAAGTCAAATAACGTGGGATCATGCTACGTGTTTAGAAAATAGGAAAATGCAAAGTGCGTAGGATCATGCTACATGAGCGGTGAACATGGACTAAAATCAAGGGATTACTTCACTATAAATATGGAAGTATGTAATGAAGACAAACTGAAGTTTCCAAAACGGGAAAATAGTAATATTATTCTGAAAGGTGCTACAAGGGATTATTTGGAAGGTGCTGCAAGGAAACTTCAAAACAGGGAAAGACTGGTGTACAAGTTGTGTTAAAATCTAGGTTGGTTACAGTTTGTTTAATTGGCAGAATTAGTTCAAACTATACTTGTAAACTTTTTCATAGATTTATTTATGATGTTAATGTTTAAATATGTGGTAGATCTAGTTTTGTAATTCGTTGAACCTTGTAATTGTAAAAACCAGCAGGTTGGTCTTAACTGAAAAAAGTTTTTGGGTGTGGCCTTGCATATTAGGAGGTGTTCTCCAACTACGTTATCAAATTTAGTTGTGTACTTATTTCGGTGTTTCTTTTATTGCTTCATATTGTGTTACATATCTGTATTACATAATTTCAATTGGTATTAGAGCAGTGTCGCTCGATTTGCTAGCGAGACACTAGGGATACTCGAGTGTTGTTTTGTAGAATGGAAGAGGGTGCCTCAATTTCATAACCATCATTATTGAAATAAGTAAGCAACTATGCTTATTAGAAGGACAGGACGAAAGCCTTTATCAAATCATTGGATGAAGAATGTTGGGTTGCCATTGAAAATGCTTGGACTCCACCCATGATGATGGTCCAGAATGAAGAGAAGAAAAAGCCCTTTAATCAGTGGACACCAGACGAAAAGAAGAAATCATCAACGAACAATAGGGCCATGAATGATATCCATAGTGCTCTTAGATCAGATCAATTTGATTTGATTTCAGCCACAGATGTTGCGAAGGTTGCATGGGAAGCACTTATGACTCATTATGAAAGTACAGGGTTTGTCAAGGTCTCAAAATTAAAATTGCTCATGACCAAGTATGAAAGCCTAAGAATGGAAGAAACTAAGTCGGTCTCTAAGTTCAGTGCTAGGATACAAAAAAAAAAAAACTTGGCAAACAATGCATGAAACTTGGGTGAACCATTTGAGGAAGAAAAAATGGTTCACAAAGTTCTGAGATCATTGCCCCCAAGGTTCAAAATGCAAGTTGTTGCTATTAAGCAGTCAGCAGATCTAAAAACTCTAACCTTAGATGCTCTAATGGGAAATTTGTAGACTTTTGAGTTGGAAGTGGAAGATGAAGACAAGTACTTGAATAAGGACAACAAATGAGTTGCATTCGGTGTTGCGGTACCTGCAAAAGCTTACTCAGATACAGAAATGAATGAAGTTATAGCCATGTCGTCAAAGAACTTTGGGAAAATGCTGAAGATAGCCAAGGGACAAGGAAAGATGAAAACAAATAGCAAAGGAGGTGGAACTGGAAGTATTCAGAAGCAAAAAGGTCTAAATAAAGATTTTAACCTCAAATGCGTTGTTCAATACTATGAATGTAGAGGTTATAGACACATTGCAGTGTACTGTGGAAAAAACAAATATAAGAAATCCTACACACTTACCTAGAGTGATTTTGAAGATTTTTATAATGATGAACAGGCAGAACAACAGAGAAGCAATTTTGTTGCATTCCATAGTAGCATATGCCACCCTAATGATGTGGAAGAACATGCAAACTACACGAAGTTCTTTGAAATTGCAGAAGAAGTTGTGGAAGATAGTGAGGTAGTGAGGGACTCAAACCAGACGCAACCTACCACACCAGGAACACATGAGGCAGCTAAAGAGATACAGGTTGACGATGAGGATGTTGACCTTACACATGAGGCAAAATGAAGAGATATAGACTGGCGATGAGGATGTTGACCTCACAGAAGCTTATGAAGATATGTACAAAAATTGGTGTAAGGTAAGTAAGCTAAACCTTATGTTAATTAAGAATGCTGAGCCTCTAGAGTTGGAAAATTCAGCCCTAAAATCCTCAATAAAAGAAGTACTTAAGACTGATTTAAATACGAAAGTTTCAAATGAACAATACCTACAAATAGGAATTGGAGAATTTCAAAAAATGTGTGAGAATGTTGAACACGGGTACCAATAGTTTGAATGAAATCCTTCACAGGCGGGCAAGTAAATCAGAAAAACTCATGGGTGTCACTATGCCAGATAAGAGTTCAAGGAAAAACACTGAAGTCAAAAGGTATGTAAATAATATCTTTAACAAAATCTGTTTTAGGTGTAACATGAAAGGACATGGTTGGAGGCGTTGCAAGCAAAACAAACCACAAAAAGTGTGGCAACCCAAGCACACTTGCTTGACAACGACGTGAATTTCTACAGTTTAAAACAAAAAAAAAAAATCGAACAAAAACAAAAACAAATTTTGGTTCTCATTGTTTTTGTTGTTGTTTGTGTAGCTTTCATTTCTTTTGGGGATGTTTTTTTAGTATATGTGTTTATTGATTTTTAAAGCCTATGAGTATGCGTTTTTTTTCTTCCAAAACATTTTCTTAATGAAATTGAATGTTTCTTTACAAAAATTTACTATTTAGTGTCTTGGTTTTAAATTCTCCACTTGTTTAAGATTTAATTTCTAACTAAATTTTTTCAAATATTTAGTCTACTTCAAAATCAAAAACAAAAACAAAAAATCCCATAAATTCAAAATGGTAGTTCTAATTTTCTAGGTTTTTTAAAATAAAAATATTATTATATTTTTCTTAATTTTGTTCCTGGTTCTTTTTGTTCCTTTTAACTTGTTTGATTTTGGTACAAAAGCTTTTATATTTAATTATTTTTGTTGAGTTCACGTTCATTAGACTATTAATAAAAAAACAAAACAAAACAAAAAAAACTAAACTAAACTAAACGGGACGAAACTATATCTTCGTTTTTTTGTTCAAATTCCCACTTTGGTAGGTTTTCAATATTTTGTTTTTGTTATCTGCTTCTATATGAAAATGCCAAAAAAAAAAAAAACACACACACACACACACAGTTTGAATTTTACTCTCTACAGAAGGTTTGCATATTCTAGTGTTATCCCTACTTAATAGCCACCAGTCCACCACCATCAATCGTCATACGCTACTGCCACACAGATTACATACATCCTTTATGCTTCTTAGCCACTGTCACAACTACCATCCATCCCTCTACTTCAAATGCCACACACAACGCAGCACACCAGCTCAGTCACCGTAGCACCGTGAACCAGTCACCAAGATGTCGCCTCGTCGCCGGTACACAGACTCCATTCACCATCCAGACCCCACGTCAGATGCAGATAACACCACGCAGAACCCCAACCACCGCTAAGACTCCTTCCACATCGCTGGAAAAATCTTCTCAATCGTACACTCCGTACACTGAGATGAGCAGCAATGATTCCAACGACCCTGTTGAAGAAAAACATGTTGAGAATATTGTGACTTCTGCCGCCATGAATAGACTTGCACACTCTTCGGGTCGAAATCCTCCATCAGATGAGTTATATAATTCCTTCTCCCATATCTTTTGTTACGCTTCATTAAGTTTTGTATGGGAAAATATATCTGCTAAGAACTTTATCTGCTAGAGAAAATTGGATATCAAGGGTTTTAGTGCTCGAACTGACTTGGTTAGGATCCTTAAAAATGCTCAGTTGTTTCAGACTGTTACCATAGTGGATCGATTTTTCAGGTTTGTGATTTTTGAGTTCTATACTAACCTTGTGTCTGAATTGACTAGAGCGGGTAAAGCTTATGTGCGGGGTCAGTTATATGAATTCAACCCTAAAATAATCAATGATTATTTGGAGTCTTTTGGTTATGATGAAGAATTTGAGGGAGATAAGGATGAGATCACTCGTAGATTGACAGGTAGAAATAGACACGTTGGGTGTCTAAAGACTCAATTAAGGCGGTGGACATGACTTCATCCTTTGTTTTTATTCATAAGATAGCGCATTCGAATTGGATACCCACTACACAGCATAGATATGTAAAAAGGGAGCTGGCGATTCTCCTGTTTAAGATTGACTACGGCATTAAAATCGATCTAGGTCAATTATTGTTTGACCAGATTATTGATGCTCGGAATGACAAGGCTGGTAGTAAAGACCTTATTTTGCCTAAACTTATTTATGGCTTACTAGTGATGTAGGGGTTTCAAAATGGGTCAATCTGAATATTATGAAGCCCAACCAGTGCACATAAAGATTGATCGCCGGCTTCTCACAGGATCCCATTTTGATGACTTGGGTGTGCCACGGGTTGCTGCTACTGTAGGGGCCCTCGTCAACTGTCAACAATATAGATCTCACCATTGAGTTTCTGGAAAAAGAGTTGTGTTTGATTTCTAATCAATGAAATGAATTGGTTCATCAACAAATTCAGGTCAGGGGTCTTTTATTAAAGCTGAAGGGATTTGGTACTATAGATAATGATGGGCACAATCTTGATTGCAATGTTGTCACTTCTTCCGGGTCTGCAAGTTCTTCATGAAACAAGTCTTTGTTCTATTGAAGATTGACTTACTGGTAATATCTTACTTTTAGTAGTAGTGTTGATTCTTGCAAATAATTCGAGTAGAGCATTTTATTAATAACGTGTGGATAGTTTGTTCTGTGAACACTACTCTAAAACTCTTTTTGAAGCTTGTTCCTCATTTTCCACTCAAATTTCACTCATAATAATATCCTGAATTCTAAATTCTATACTCTTGGTATACTAGTTGCCCATGAAATCTGTATGAAGTGATATGGTTGCCGAATTTTTTTCAAACACATCAACACTCTTACCAATACATTCTTATCTTGATTACCTAGAAGAGGGCTACCCGGTGTCTGCTATGGTTCAAAGGGACCTTAGAACAACCCGGACTGAAAGCTTTCTAGTGTAATGCATTTTACTACCATTCTTGACATACTTACCTAGAAGAGGGATACCCGGTGTCTGCTACGGTTCACAAGAATCATAGAATAGCCCGGAGTGAAAGTTTTCTAGTGTAAAGTGTTTCTTTAACTGATTACCTGGAAGAGGGCTACCCGGTACTTAATATGGATCCAAAGGACTTGCGAAGAGTCTGGTGTGAAAGCTATCCAGTGTTATTATTTCTATATCATATGGGCTTTCATGTTGATATAGCTCTCTCATATTCTCCCTTTGTGCTTTTCTCAGAATCTATCTACATTTTATTAATTGTGCATGCTCTTAGTTGAATTTGTTGGTCCCAAGGGGATGGGGTACAAGTCTAGGGGGGGGGGGTGAATAGACTTGTATAAGATTTTGCAAATCTTTTCAACCTCTCGTGTGTATTGAACTTAGGATGTTTAGGTTCGATACCTCACGAGGTGAAGACAAAGTTTTATGCGCAGCGGAAATGTTATCCCCTTTTAGTTAGCACGAGTTTGAGTTAGTTCGAGAAGTGAGTTTATATGCAGTGCAATCGAGAGGTTAGCGAGAGATAAAAACAGTAAGTAAATGCAAGAGAGAATTTTTAAGTGGTTCGGCCAACCCGCCTACGTCCACTCTTCTTCCAGAAACTCCCTGGAAGGATTGCACTAAAAACTTCCCTTTTTAGTACAATATCGAGCGCTTGAGCTTTGATCACGAAGCCCGCCTCAAGCCTCAGGTTTTTCGCCCCGCTTCTTGTTACTCGACCTCTCGAGCACTTGACCTTTGATCACCAAGCCCGCGTCAAGCCTCAGGATCTTCACAAGATAGCTCCCAGGTTACTCCGCCTCTCCAAGGTCTTTCTCCCCGCTTCCAGCTACTCCACCTCTCGAGCACTTGACCTTTGATCACCAAGCCCGCGTCAAGCCTCAGGTTTCTTTCACTCGGACAGCTGCCAGGTTACTCCACCTCTCTTGCTTAATCCAAAGCAAGGTGTTTTTGGTTGTCACAGTTGAATGTAACAGACTCCAATCTGACCACAAGCTATCGTTGAATCAACTTCGATGTAGAGCAGCTTCGGTCACCTTCTGGATGTATAACAGTTTAAGCTTTGTAACTCTCTTGAAACACTAAGATGTGTTTTCTCGCTGTTTTGAATATCAGGATGATATTCCAAGTTAAGCACTTGCACTTGAACGTTTTAGACAGACACTTCTTAAGAATTTCGAACCTCTTTTCTTTTTAACTCCTTTTTCTCTCTTTTCCCCTTTTTTTCTTCTGTGTCTTTACGTCCTTATATATGAGAGTAGAGGAATAATTCCGTTGGAGGGAAAATTATTCCGTTTGAAATTTGTCTCCCATGCTGATCATGGGTCTTGCATATTTTCAGCATATTTCATGGAGTGGTGATCTTGTAACTTGAACCTCTTTGTCTTGTAGTGAATATTCCATAGTTCACTTTCTTGAGTCCATGCTCCACTTTCGTCTTTTGGTAAAAGTTACTCTTTTTATATTCCCATTATTCCTTGTTTGTAGGGAATCAGATCACTTCAGCATTGGTGCACCTTTTGACCGTTTGTGGTGGAAATCTGACGTGTCATCCATTTCCGCCCATTTTGAAATCTTCACGTTCGGCACCTCTTCATTATTCCATCTCCATGATATTCTTCTTCTCCAAACTTTAAGTATGACCGTCATTCAGCTTTGTTGGAGAATTGTTAGTGTATCGAGACCAAGGTTGATATCTTGATTGCTTGATGTCTCGAACTCAAATATCGAGAGGTCTATCTCTCGAACTCTGTTTATGTCTCGAACTTGATAACTGTATCGAGAGGTTCTACCTCTCGAACTCTGATTATGTCTCGAGACTTAGTTGATGTCTCGCAGACCCTTATTCCTCCAGTGTTGTCCCATGCCTTCTTCTGATCTGTCTATATTATTACAATACACGAGACTTCTAAGATGTTCAAACAAATTTACCTCAAGCTTAAATATTTTCCGAGTTGAGCTCAAAGTTACTCGGTTGTATTTTCGCTCTTGGTTTACTTGTCGAACTTACAGCGTTTTGCCTATGCGTCGAGACTCGGGGATTTCTACTTAACAGTTGGTATCATCAAAACCTATTACATGATGTTCCTAACAATTTCCCCCTTTTTGATGATGCCAACACTTATACTTACTCTATATGGCTGATTTGATAGAAAGAATTAACAAGGATTTTATTTTTCAGCGCATATGGTAAGTTTGACAAAATACTCTACTAAACTATGAATAATATAACTCACGCAACACCCCCAGCAAAAGATATATATGATTATAAGAAGGGAATGTTTACAAAGTAGAGTTTAGTAGACAGGATTGAAAGAAATAAGACCAAGAACAACATAGATATCAATACATTGAAATGAGATGGAGTTTGGACCATGAGAGCTTACTTCTTGTTGGCTTTCCTTTTCTTGTTAATGGCTTCTCGTGTCTTGATGGGGTCTTTCGGATTTACCAGGCTTAAGTATTCATCTGTGACATCTAGATGCCTGTAGTTCCTGTAGGCTTCCCCCACGAACTCACCATCAATTACTCCATCTTTCCACCAGGCAATGCATTCTTCTGGAGACATATTGCTGTGTGTAGATATCCCAGTGATTTTCAGAAGCTTGAATATCTCCAGAGTCAGAATTTGTTCAGTGTCTTCTCTGTTCCCAAACTTAAAGTTTGTCATGAGAAGATCTATCTTCCTTTCTTCTTCTGACTGTCGTTCTTGTCTTTTTCTTCTTCTTTCTCTGTCCTCTTCTCTCCTTCTCTCCATTTCCAGTGTACGCTGGACCCTTAGGTTTTCTGCCTGTTTAGCATCCTCCACTGCTTTGCTCATGATTCTTGGTATTTTTGGAGGTGGTCCAGCTGGTTCACTTGCTGCCCTTTTCTTGCCCGTTGTTTCCCCCTTCTTTTTCTCTTTCTTTTCCCCCTTGTTGGCATCATCAGCACGGGAGAGGAGGGTGGACATACCTTCGAAGATTGCTTGAAGTTGGGCAGGCACTTGGTTCGACAGGTCATCGAGTATGGCCTTCATCACATCCTGTCGAAGTTCACTGGAACATTGGAAGGCTCGAAGCTCTGCTCGCATCTCGGCTAATTCAGCCCTCGCACTTGCAGCCTCTGCTCGAGCTACAGCGGCTTCATCAGTGGCTTTCCGTGCTGCATCCTCAGCCCATATCGCCTGTTCGAGAAGTTCGGCATGACGGCCTTGGGATTCACTTGTGCCATCAGCAGGCATTGCAGCATTGCGGACCACAGCGAGTATTCTTTCGAGCTGAGCCATCTTCTGAGATTGATCAGCCATGAATTGACGCACTTCGCCAATGAAGACTTCTTCGGCCTGTGGATCATAGTCAGAGGTAGGAGATGAGGATCGAGATGTACCTTTCGTCGGAGGGGACTTGGGTGCTTCCAGATTTCCACCCATGACTTGCAATTGCGAGTCCACCTCTCGATTTAACGTCTGAGGATCCACAGGAACACAAGGTTCAGAGCTCGAAGGTAGCTCCATGTCAGGTGCTTCCCGATTTCCACCTGAGGGATGGATCACTTCTTGCTCCTTACCTCTCGAACCTGGAGCCTCAGCTTCAGCAACTGTGGAGATAGGGTCAGCCAGAGAGTGTTCTTCGGTATTGGACGCTTCCCTGTTTTCATCCAATAGAGGTTCCCCCTCAGCATCACCTCTCGAACCAGTGCTGGGAACTTTGTCATCTGCTGGTGAGGTTGGAGACGTAGTGTCGACAGGTGCTTCCGGGTTTCCACCTTCGATGGTATCATCAGTACTCCTCGAACCAGCAGGACTTGGGGCATTCTGCTTATGTTGCTCATTTGACTGCATTTCAGTCTGCTCCGATGAGTCTGGAATGATTATTATTTTAGGAGCAGTAGGAAAGCCCGGCAGTGTGAGCAACGGAACTTCACCCTCTCGAAATGTCTGTGCTTCATCAGTAGCGGTCGAGGGTGTGAACTCAGGTGGTGGCAAAAGTAGAACGGTGTTAGGTGCCACTTGAAGTGCTTCAGAGGTCTCGAATTCACCTCTCGAAGCTTCTACCTGTTCGTCCAGAGCAGAGTTGCTGACTTGGGACAGTGGGATTGCGGCTGTTGCAATATCATCGTGAGCAACCCCAGAGGTCTCTCCGGGCCCTCTCGTGAACTCAACGTTCTGTCCCAAGGAGATGGCTGTGGCGAGCCTGATATCTTCTCGAAATCGTGCTTCTGTTTCAGGAGCTTCTGCAGGCTCAGCTTCAACTTCTGGTGCTTCAACTGCTATGCTCTTCCCTTTATCAGTTCTTTCACTGTTCAGCTTCATTACTCGTGTTTCGTGGGCAAGATCCATCAGTTGTTGAGCTGGGATCTCGGAGATGCCCAACCACTGGAGTGCAAACTGCTCTTCTGCCTCCATTTCAGCTGCTTGACTCATCAATTGAGTGAAAGAACTGGTTCTCCAGTTGATCCACCTAATCACCCTGGAGAAGTCATCAAGAGTGGGTGCTTCCACTGCCAACTGAGTGGAAACTTCTTCATATAAGTCATCCCGCCCATCAGAGATGATTTCAGTAGCAGAGATTGCTTCGTCTATCTGAGCTGTGATTTCTCGACTATGCTCCAAGAGATCATCTTCCACCCTGACTGTGTAGTCTGTCTCTCGAACCATCTCACATGGTTCTTCTGCATCTCCTTGTACTGGATCACTGATCCCAGTACCTTCAACCTCTCGAGCCATCTCTCGAGATAAACCAACAGAGTCACCAGTACCCTCAGCAGTAATATCATCATTAACACACAAATCTCTTGACAGGGACCTGGTAGGGGGCACTCTCTCAACCTCAGTGGCCAGTGCAGCCTGAGGTTCCCCCTGGGCTTGTGCCCTGTCCTCGAAGGGTACTTGTATAACTGACGGTTCCACCTCTTGAACCCGGGTGACAGCAACAGTTTTGGCTTTCCTAGCCCTCTTTGGCAGATGAACCCTTTGTATCAGTACATCGAGAGGTTCATCATCAGAATTCTTTTCCTCGGTTTGGGCTTTCCTTTTGCCCCTTCCTTTTGGCTGTGAGGGAGCAGGTGCAGCCTTAACACCTTTAGTTTTGGGGACTAGAGATTTCGTCCTACCCATATAGGTATTTCGATGAATCTCTTTTCCCTCCCTCAGTTCGAAGCCCTTCAGGCTTAGGAGAAATTGCACAACAAAGCCGAAACCAACCTTTTTACTGATCGACAGGTTGGCGTTGGAGACTGAGCGCATCACTTGCTGTTGGAGGAAGTTGAAGATAATATGTGCCCAGTCCAGCTTGTTGTTGTTCCAAATGGCATGGAGGATTTTGAGGAGGTCTAGACTAACCTCGTCAGTTCCGGACACCTTGCCGAGCACAAACTTCATGATTAGGTCGGCAGCGAGAGCAAACCTCTCCTTTAGGTGGTACTTGCGGAGGGCAGAGGATGCTCTGGGTGGTGCAGTCGCTAGTCGGATTTTCTCCCAGAAAGCTTGCTTGTCCAAGTCGTAATCCGATATATGCTTGACTGCTTCCTCCGATGACGCGAAATCAAATGCCGCTCTGAGGTCACCTATAGATGTTGTGATGGGAAAATCATTAAAGCGGCTTTCGATTTTACCCTTCGTGACCTTGGCATTTGCGAACCATTCTGTGAAGTCAAGAGGGTGAACGGTCCCGTAGTCGTGCGTCATGTATTTCATCAGTCCTGCTTTCTCAAACTTCTTCAGGACTTTTTCCGCCATTTTTGGATTAGGGGAGTTGGTGATGAAGCCATTTCTGTCAAGGATACTCCCCGCCTTGACTTGTTTGATCTGAGAGCGAATGTGTAGCAACTCCCTCTGATATGCGTCGGAAGATGAGGTTGATGTAGAGGATTCGGACGCCATTGATGAAGGTTAGATGTTTTGGAGGGAATG